>NW_020799110.1:5675684-5709581 GCF_003259725.1 Athene cunicularia
CGGGGCCGGTGTGTGGGTGGGGCGCTCGGCATCGGTCCCCTCGAGTGCCGGGAGAACAGCCCCGGCTCCCGCCGGCGGCGGAGGGCGAGCACGGCAGGCTGGCTCGTCAGGGCTTCTGCCCGCAGGTTCGTGTCAGTTCTTGCAGCGCGCTGCCCTAAATACCAGGGGTTCGGTGCAGTCGCTGCGTCGTTAACGTTCGAGTTCTGGATATCCACTGGCTTGGAGGGGAGAAGAAAAAAAAAAAAATCTTCACGATTGAACAACTGCGTTAAAGTGACTTTCGAGTGCTGCTCTGAACTGGGGAGAAGCGTTGAGGGGAGCGTCTCCCGGGTGTGGGGTTCAGCGGGCAGCCGGTGGCCGGGCCTGTGAGCGGGGCATTACCGGTAAACAAGGATGAACCTGGGGGGCCTCCCCTGCCCCCCTCACCCTGCGCCCCACGCACCCCGAGGCCCTGCTTGCTTGCCCGCTGTCAGTAATAAGTGCATATTCCTTCATAAAGTACCTTTAGTTAACCACCCCCCTTCGCCTCCTTCTAGTTAAAAAGCATCCTTCCTGTTTCTTTCTTTAAAAATATCTTGGCCATTTGATGTATGTCTTTCTTGGGGGACACATGCCAAAATGCATACTTAAAAAAAAAATAACATTCAGGGTCCAGCTTTGGTCCTGATCTCTGCCTGTTAAGTGATATTCAGGTCTAAAGGAAGAGGATGTTTGGATGAAAACCCGTTTCATCGGTTTTCAGGCTGTTTCCCAGGGATTGAGTGACTTCCGAGGGAGTCTGTGAATGGTAACAAAGATGCATCTACTGTCAGTTACGTTTCTGCTGTAAAAAGATATGCTAGAGGTCTGCACAGTGAAAATCTGCGTTTTGCTGGTCTAATTCAGTGGCTTTCCAACAATAACATAAAAGACAGAAAGTAGTGTTCTGCTTTGGGTTCACAACTCCCTATTAAATAGTACCAGGACCTGACTTTAAAAGTTTTGAGTGCAAGGGTTGACAGTGGTTCATTGGGCCATTAAGTCTGAGAGGAGGTGATCTAAGCAGAAAAAAATGTAGGTTGCGTTTTTGGATTAAGAGTTGAACACATGATACTCTAGACAGCTTCCTTCTAGTTATCTGTGTTAAGTACAAGAAAATATTTATTACGTTTACAGTATTTACTATCTGGTATCCCTGTAATTTTAAGGAGAGGTATAGAAACCAGGTTGAGCATTTGGTACTTGCTACCCTGTTTGATTGCAGGGCTGTGCTTTAGATGTTTTGTTGACAAGTCTATAGGAGTACTGTAGAGACTGACACTATCCGTTGCTTTAAAGGATGTGTAAAACACTGTCAAAATAATAGTATGTGAAATTCTAAACTCTTTGTTTTACAGCCCCTTTAATCCATCATTTCTTAAGGATATGGAGATGCCCCTGGCTATCAGCTGGCAGAAGTGTTCCTTTGGTCAGGCAGTGAATTAAAGTGAGAACTGTTCTGGGTTAAACCATTTCTTTTTCTTCTGCTGGGTCAGTTTTAATCTTGATCATTTCCACATGCAATCACATGAAATTCTTGCTTTAGCACAGGGAGGCTATGGTGCAAGAACAGAGAGAAAGCAGCTCAGGGTTGTGGGAGTAACGAAGAAAACAGCTACATTGGACAGGAATGCTGGCTCATGACACTTGAAATATTAGGTAATAATTTCACAGACACTGGAATGTTTCTTTTGAGTCTCATGTATTGACTTTTTATCTGCTAATGCATTTATTAGTTTACTTTTAATAATGACACTGAGTCATATAGGGTGTTGGTTAACCATTGTGAATACCAACAAAGTTGAATGCCTTAGTCATTATTTGTTTTGAGATGTAAACAAATTATTTTCTCAACTTTCTTACAACAGAAGGTCTTTTCAGACTAACACTGTCAAAAAGTGGATATCAAAGCAAAAAAAAATTACCTGCTTACACTGACATGACTTGGAGACTGAGGATCTAAATGCTGATACCAAAGGCAGCATTTTCCCCTTTGTCAAATAAACTGTCTCAAGATCAGAGCTGGATAGAGAATTTAGTGGGAAATAGTCAGGAAATGTTAATATCTTGATTTTTTTTTTTTTTTTAAATAGAAGCATTTAAGTGGGTTGTAGAAGTTATTGTTAAAGTCGTGCTAGGAAGGTTTTTTCAACTTTCAAAAGGAATTTCTGGTTAAAGAAAAAAAAATAAAACAACAAAAAAACCCAAAACAAAACAGCAACTCCAAAGAACAGATTTGTTCTTGAAAGGGTTGAGAATCCAATAGTCAGGATACTTGCCTGGGGCTCGAGATGTCACACTTGCCGACTTGGAGCAAAGAGCCTGAATCCCCAAAACATCGCTTAGTCTGGCCCAGAGCCTAATTGCTTTTCTCAGCCAAGACAAAGACTTTCATGAAGAACTCTTTGAAGAGTCTTTTGTTTTATTCAGCTGTGCAGTGGTAATTCTTTATCCTAAATTCATTAAATATGTAAAGCCAGGAGGGAAAATTTTCCTAAAATGAACAGATAATGAGAATAATGGGATGGGAATTCCTGGAGACTTGGGAATTGTGCATTAGGTTGAGTTTATCCAGGTTATTTTCTCCTCTCAGCTAAGCCACTCGTCTTTCTTATAGGACTGGTTGTTCAAAACGCTGAAAATAGTCTTAGCTATTTTAGAGTTACCGTAATCTGTGCAGTGTATTTAATGAGGTTCCTGAGTGTGATTTTTAGGAATTCAGTCTATTACACCAAATGTTCACATACTTTTTTTGTTGATACAGTAACAAAGTGTAGCAGCTTGAAATGTGTGGCACTGAAGAGCATCTGTAATTACAGCCATTTCGGCTTTCTGGTATTATTCAAAGTTTACCTTTTGTCTTACCTCATTTGTTGTAGATGCTTTTTGTCAGTTCACTACAAGAAGCTGTTATATCATTAATACGTACAGGGAGGATTGCGTAGTAGCAGTAGAGAGCAGGTAGCACTGCTTGTGCTCTGGGCATGCTGTAGAATTAATGTTGTTTAAAAAAACCCAACCAAAACCAACCAAACAAACTTGAAGAACCATTTTTCTGTCATGATTAGAACTGCTAGCATGTGTTCTTTCAGTGCCTGACAGATTTTGCGTGGTTTCTAACTGCATAGGCTGGCATGTAGGTTAGACTTTTAATATACTTAATGGCGTAGGTTACCAGTGCTTTGCCCACCTTCAGTTTGGTTTGGTTCAAATGAAGAATCCTCCTCACAGTCCTCCCGTGATACATTTTTACTTCTTTTCTTAATTTTAATATGCTTACATGAGTGGGAAAAGTGGGAAGAAAAAAAAAAGTAGTCCAATTTTAGTTGTAAGATCAAAATGTATCTCCATAAATATTTCCTGGAAATTATTTTCTTAAGAATTTTTGAGTCCTTGAATCCTTCCTTTGTATTCTTTGTCTTGAGCACTTTCTGAAGAATTTGTCAGGTGTGTCTTTCGTTGTTTGTTGAGGATGCACTTCTGCAAAGGAGAGTGTTCAGTTTAAGAAAGCTTTGGTCTAGGCCTATGAACACATTTTCACCCCTTCTTGCTGTTTCAGCATTGATTTAATCTTCTGATGATACATATTTTTCAGAAAAGCAGATTGTGAGAGCAAATTGAGACCTCAGACTTCCACTGGGGAAAGAGGTGCTCTTTAAATTGTTCTGAACGGCAGTGCCTGCACCTTATGGTACTGAAACAGCAGAATTCTCCAGGAGTCTTGCATGGACTAATTTAAGTGAGCTATAATTGGGCTTTATCCAAAGCCTTAATGACTGACCCAGGTGTGTGATAAATGTGTGCTTATGTATCCGTATCCACATACGTAATATATGATAGCTATAATAGGCTGCAGGTGGAAAAATCTAAAGCAGTAGTCTTTGTTCTTACAGTGGATTGTTTTCTCACAGAAGTTTAAGCCCAGAAGTGAAAAATGAGATAGGGATATTGAATTGCATTTAACTGTTGGCATTGGGGTTGGGGGTTTTTTGTGTTGGTTGTTTGTGGGTGTTTTGGATTTTTGTTGTTGTTGTTGTTAAAGGATATTATGACTGTTGGATGATTTGTAAAAGAAGAGACATGAGAAGATGTTTGATCTCAGGAAAGGTGGGGAAGATAGTGATAAGATTCATGGTCTTCCAGAGATATTTAAAAAAATTCTTTAGTGTTTTTTAGATTTGTCATTTGCATTTTCTCAGTCTTCCTATCGTTTATCTTTTACCAATTCTTACATTTGCATCGTATTGATTCAGGCAGGCCTTTTATTAGTATGAATAAAATGATCCTTTATTAATATTTATGGAATATATAAATGACAACATTTTAACTGAATAATTCAGGACAAGTACTGTCTTGTTTATTTGCATGTTTCCTACTCACAGGTCTCTGATTAAGACCTATTATAGTAGTACTAAAACACATTCTAAAAACCTTGGTGCTTCCATAGTAAGAGTTAACTGACACATCCAAATGTGGTGGTGCAAAGGGTGTGCTTGAATCGGATTTTCTTCCAATTCCCTGTGTGTGTCATAAGGAGACAAATAAGGATATTATGCCTTAGAATAGCTTTATAACAAACATGCTTATTAAAAGCAGTGCATAAACTTATCTTCATCAAGAGGAAAGGGCTATTGTTAAGAATTTTTTTCCCACATCTTAGTGAAAGAAAGTATTTTGTATTTTTTCATTCAAGGCGGCAGTCTATGGTCCACGTTAGCTTTTCTTTGTTCTTTAACTTGGCCTACAAATTTTTCTTTCAAATGCCAAATGTTTTCTCAGTAGAGTTTAACTTCATGTCTTAGTTTCAGTGAATACAGCTTTTTCCTAATAAAGACATCATCAGTGCAGTGTTGGGTACAGAGAGTGTGGAAAACACCACAGAATGCAAAGGTGTGCTAACAGAACCGCCCTGGAAGTGAGACCTGTCTCAGTAAAAAATGTCAGTGTCATCGGTATAGTTAAAATGGGAAAATAAAGCTTGTCAGAAGACCTGTAATGTTTTGGTTTGTGTTACATGAAGCTGGCTTCACAGCTCTAGGAAAATTGTGCTGGAGATGTTGCTTGTGGAACCTTATTCATACTTACATGCTTTTTAAAATATTGCTGTTAACTAGGGTTCTCTGAAAGTCTGAACAGTGTTTGTTGTAACAGAGACGGTCAGATCTTCCAAATGTCCTGTTGGAGGTATTAGAGTAGTAATTTAGAGAATTTGCTTAAATTCTAAAATAATTAAGCTCTCCTTTTATTTGAAGGGCAACTATTTTGCTACTTAAAGGTAGTAACAAGTAGGAAGAGGTTTTTTTTCAATTGGTACCAGCTTTAAATTATAGATACAGAGGGATTCCCTGACTGTTCAGTACATCTTAATGCTGTGACTTTTTCTGTTTGCTGTAGTACAGATAAATCTATTTTAAGTGGACTTGAAGTATCAAATTTGAAAACTTGCTGGTTGCTGGACAGATTTTGTTAACTTTTTTTTTTTAAATATTTTTGTTAGAGCATCAGTGATGATAGTCTCATGAGATTGTGGTCTGTCACCTAACTCTTTTTACTTGTCTGACAATAATAGTCATGTAGTCACCACTTCTTTTAACATACTCTACTGTGACTAGTTCAATCACAAAATAAACAGCAGCAGTCAAAATATTTAACTCTGACTTCTCGCTGCCCTTCAGAGCTGAACTTTTTGTCTAAGAAAATTTTCCAAAGTGAATATATCTGCACTAAAATGTGAATAAATAAAGGGATGGTAAACTTCAACACAAAATCGGTGAAGCTGCTAAGTAAGCAGTGCCTATTTCCTTCCCTGAAAAACAGGAAATACAGGTTAAGGCTTTGCCTCCTAATACAGCCTCGTGGGTTTCTCTTTGGTTGATGCCTTCTGTCTGTAACAGCGATGCACTCTTAAATCTGCTTCAGTTTGTAGAGACAAACACTGGCATTGGGTTCACAGTTTGTGCGTTTTGAGAGAGGATGCAAAGGGAGACTTTTGTATCGGAGAGAACACAGTTTTCCTTGTGGGATGGGCACAACCTGGTGGTTCAAACAAAGCCCCATTTGCCCCAGAGTACTGTACTGTGTCTAAATACTGGGGTCCAAATATTGTTTAGTCTTGTGTTTTGTCTCGTGTGGAAAGAAGAGGAGTGATTCCTCAACTAAATAATGTAGCAGCTTTTTGACTGCTTTATTCAGCTTGCTGAAGGGGTGTCATTTCACTATCATAACCATTTACTGGAGTCTTTCCCCTAACTAACACCGATCATGCTCATAAATCCATAAGTAGGCAAGTTGATGTTCTAGAGTGCTTAGAAATTGTTGCTTTATTTTATTCATGATGCTGAATTTGAAGGAGCCTCGGGCAAGCCTGTTTATCATGTGTGTTCTCTGCCACTCCTGAAAGTGGTTCAGGTTCAGTGATCACGTTATGCTATGTTAAGTCACCTTCTTGATACCACTCTGCCCCTGCACAAGGTGGTTTTAAGATGTTTAACTGGCTGCATATGTACACTTCAGTCTGGTAGGTATGTTGATGTGAATTTTGACCAGATACAAATTTTGTGTGTTGCTTCAACTCTTCTTTCCCCCCACCAGATAGCGCTGGCAGCTGGCACCAACAGAAACAAATCCCAGCTGGCTGAAGTTTTTATGGGAACATTAAGTTTCATAGGTCAAACATTGGGCTGAGATGTTTGAAGAGTAGTGTTGTACATGGCTCTTTTTTTTAATTTCTTTTTTTCCTCCTCCACATTCCTCTGAACTGTATTTTTGAAATCCTTTGTTTAAAGGACTACAACCAAGTCACCTGTTCCCTTTTACAGCCCAGCAAACACCAAGACAATGGGTTGGCATTTTATGTTAACATATTTAAAACACTAGGTTAACTAAATCTTAATCTTAATTAAAACAGGAATCCCCATTCTGCATAACAGTAAAGCAGTAAATTTTAATTCTACACAATCAAAATGTTGTAAGAACATATGCGTCTTCCCCAACTAAATTTTGATTGTGTAGATGTTATGAAACATTAATGAAAAATATTACACAGGTTTCCTAGCAGATTAGGGGAGATATTCCAAATATTGAAAGTTCCTTTAAAAAGAGATCTGTGATGCTTCACTTCGGTGACAGGGGAGGAGGACAGAGAGGCATATACTTAGAATTAAAATTCAGTACTATTAACTACTATTGAGCAAGCAAACCCAGCAATATGTTAGTGTCCTTCAAAATCTTTGCAGCATTTCATTCTTTGGTTTCCACTGGTATATATCTTATTTCTCTGTGTGTTTAGTATTGTCTTACAACTCACTTCATAGGTATTTTGGGCATTTAAATCTTTATTTTTCTTAAGCAAGTATCTGGAGGATTAAATGTCAAGTAGTTGGTAATAAAAATCACTCAGAGCCTGACTGCTGTAGGAAGGGAACTTATGTGCTAATGGTTTACTAATATTACTTTAATATTTCTTAGGGGGCTGCGGCAGGGATGGTTTTTATGTTAGTGGTATATGGAAGGCATTAGAGATGATGATCAAAAGCTACATATTGCAGTATAATTTCTCAAACTTATTTTTCTCTTGCTCAGGGACATCATGATAACATATTTTGAACCCTCCATCTCATTCGAGGGACTGTGCGGTGAAGTTCGAGACATGTGCTCCTTTGACAATGAACAGCTTTTCACCATGAAATGGATTGATGAAGAAGGTAAATCGATGCTTGGTTCTTGGTCTTATAATAAATATTTGATCAATATGTTCTTTAACTGTCTAGCTCTCCTTTCCCTTTCACCTTTTCCTTTCCCTCTGCCTTCATAAGATAAGCTTACAAAACATACTTCATAAGCATGTTTTTAGAAATAGTAAATGAGACTAAAAAAAATGGCTAGCCAGTGCCTTTGTGCATTTATCTTAATGGAAAAGTTGCCGTTTCAAATAACTTAGTGTATTGAGCTCTTTTTTTTACCAAATAAATAAATAAAAACTAATTCATTATCAAAATTCAAATTCGATGTTGCATTTGTTAGGAAGGGAATGGAAAGTATTCCCTTATACTGCTGAAGAATCTCATGGTTCCCCTTAAATCTTTGAGAGTTAAAGTAACATTAAATGATCCATATTCTGGTATTTATCTACCATATCGATACAAGTTTATAGTTGAATTGTATGTGTAACCAAAACCATTATATTTTGAGCGTTTGTATCAGCTGTTATTTTAGCAACTTGAAGTCTATTAACACATAACTATTAGTGAAACTTGTTCTATTAAAAGAGATATTGCTTGTCCAAGTAGCTTTTCATCAAAGTGTAGTAGTAACAACCTCAGCTGAGGACTCTTATCATCTCTAGCACTTATGTTATCCACGTTAAAGTTTTCCTTGGATGAAAGAAAGTCAGTCTGTTCTCCCTTTTCCTTAACAGATGTAGTCCAATTGAGCTGTATGTATACATTAGTAATTTTTTTGGTAAAAGGTTATTTGTAGTTTCTGTTTTCATTGTGGAATTGGTGTATTCTACACAGGTTTTGAGATACACCAAAGATATGTCTGAATTATGAAATAGCTGCTGAGTTATTTTAGCATGCTAAGTACTTGATGCAGTACATAAAAGGCCATAATGTGCAGTGATTTGTCGGCAGTGATTAGTATTTGTATGTAGTGATTAGCATAAATGGTGCTTATAGAACTGTTTCCTCCCCTTCTCACAGCTTTGCCATTCAAAATTGGGCAAGTGCCAGTTTATTCACAGTTTAAAGCTAAACATGGACCAAAGCCGATTTTTGGAAGAGCTGTATGGGACAGGTGTGTTTAAGACTGTGGTTTTGGGAACCTGAGCAGGGTTTTGGGTTTGGTTTTGGTTTTTTTCTTCCTCCCACCATTCAGAAGTTATATATGCCAGACTCGGAGTAAAATGAACAATGTTTATGACCAGACCTCTGTGCAGAGTTGCACGTTTACTTCATAGTAAGCTTGCTGTTTTGTTTTGAGGAGTGTAGTAGCTTTCTCACTGAAGAGGGAGAGTCAGTTGTAGTAAGAAGTGTGTATCTTTTTAATGAAACATTTGTAGAAATTTTTGTGCAGGTTCAGTGATCTACTTGAAGGAGCAGTTCTGTCAAAATTTCTGCTCTTTAGAGACAAGTTTTTAAAAAGAATGCTGCAGTTTTTACTTTTTTTTTTTTTTTCCCCATGCATTCATACAGGATTCGATTTTCCCAAGCAATCTATGTTTGCTTTAATCATTTACTTCCAGTTTCATGTCAGTAGTGAAAAAGTTAATCTGGTGATGAGGAGTGTGTTTAATAAAAAAATCCCCCTGTCTCTGCTGTAATTCTTGCATCTACAATGTGTGGCTTCTTGCCAAGACCCAGGACTCCTCTTTTCCTCTCTTCACTAATTTTTAGTGTTTTCAGTTGGTATTCTGTCTAGAACAGTCATAATTTGCTTTCTTGGAGAATTCCTGTATCATATCCTCTTCACTAAAACCGTAGGTCACTATGTAATAGTAGCATGAGGAAATGTGTGTAGAGTGGACTGATTCTTGTTATATTATCCCATGCTTCTTGTAGTAGAAGACAGGATATGGTATCTAGGCCAACCTTTCACTACTTACTAAATTGCTTGATCAGGTGTGTCACTAAACTGGGTTTATCTACTCACTGAAATTTTTGTCATTTACTAAATGTCTTTTTAGCCTTTGCAAGATGCGGTGTGTCTTGTATAATCACTTCCATTTCATAGAGTAATGGCACACAAAAGCAGACCTAATTTATTGGAGTGGAATAGCTTTTTTAAAAAAATGGTTGATTCCACTGGAAAATAGAATTAACTTGATTTGAGACAATTTTCTATTTTATCTGTATGTGATCAGTTCATCTTACCTCTGTCTTGTGAAATGTACTTACTATAGGATGAAATGAGCCTTGTGTTTGCGTTCAGTCTGTTGTTTCGTGCTATGTAATTCAAAAGCATTTTCTGGACACTTTATCTCAGCTTTCTTTAGATGGCTGCAAAATTCTTACTAGTCTGATCTTGTGGAAAGAGTATTTGTAACTCATCTGTTTTATATACCTAGTCACCACTAAAAACGCTTAATGGATTAAGACTTCTGTTATCCCCTTTAGATTTTGAAGTGAAATTGTGAGTCTGAGGGCAGTGTTGGAAAGGATCAGTTACGTGCTGTTGCCGTTGTCAGCTAAATTGTGATCGCCAGTAGAAAACTAATGTGCGAGTCAGGTTTAATGCTGAAGCTTCCTACTGGTATCTGTAAACCATCTGATCCTAGTGTGAAGAATGGTGTATGTTCTTGAGAGCCTCCTTTTCTTCTGCCAGAAAGAAACACAAAACTGTTTGCACAGGTGTCAGAAACAAATGAAGAAAAACTGGTTTGTTGATTGTCATAGTGAATCCGGATATAGTTGTTCCTTCTCTTCCCGCCGTGCTCTGTACTGTGTGAGTTTGTGCAGTGAGTTGGCAGTCTGATGGCCAGATAGGTGGTATGGTGAAAAATAACTACAGCTGGCTTCAAGTAGTAGTTTTGAGGATTATGACATGCAGAAAAGAATGAAGACAGAATGCTGCATATGGACAGTTTACATTTATTACTAATAATTTAGCAATGGAACATAATGGATACATTAGAAACAAAACAAATTAACTAGGAAAACTTTTGTAGGGTGAGTTTTAAATATCCCCCTGCCTGCTGGGTGTGGGGTTCTAATGAAAAACAACGCCTGTATCTTTTTGGTATTATTTTGGTATCTTGTAGTACAGAAAAAAAAAGTGAATAGTTAATAGACTGTGGCTAGTTCACTTTCAAACCATAGTATTGACTGAAGACTCAGAGGAGTAAAACTTCAGATTTGATCCAGTTCAGCCGAGACAGAAATTGTTCTACCACCTTCAATTCAGTTACCCACAACCAGCTGACCACTTAAGGGTGTGGGAAGTTGCATTTCTGTTAAAAATTGGAAATGGTATATGACAGCAGACTTTCTACATGGGGTTTTGACTAAAAGAAGCTTGTTCTGCTTATGTGCTGGAGTGCAAGCAGGCAGAGAAATCCCATGTTCTTGCATAGGACTTCTTATGTAGGTGGAGGGGAAAAAAAAGAAAGTTGAACTAATAACCAGACATATTTTCTTTCTTTGGGTCAGTGATGATTCAGATTCAGCATTGCTTTGAAAATGTTTCAGTTGTAGTATTATTTTGAACAAGGTTTTGTCTTTTGGGGGGATAATTTTTTTATAATGTTACTAATCTGCACTGGACACCAAATAAAACGTTTTGTTACATGACTGTTGTTTTCAGTCCTTATAGCAGTTTTGAAACACTAACAGACACAGGAGGTCAGTTAAAATATCATGAAGTCTTTAGATTAATTCTGAGAAACAGCTAAAGTTCAGGCTGTGTTTCTGACAGAGTATGAACCAAGTCTAGAATTTAAGGTCCTTCTTGCTCCTGATCCTGAATACAGCAGATCTTTAATTTGGTCTCCTTTGTTCCTCCTCACATGCCACTGTCCCTAGGTTTTAAACCTACCTATGTGCCAAAATTGCCCTGATGTCTGTACGTGTTGTTTAATGATTCTGAAATACCTTTGTGGATACATGTTATTTCTTTATAAACATAAAGTAGATACCTACAAAGAGACCTTAGTCAGTCCTAAACTATTACTTCTGAAACACAGGTTTGTTAAAGCAATCTAATGTAGTCTTGTCAGAGGAACTTTTATCATACAAGCATTTGGCATGTATTTTAATCTGTTCCATCTCAAATAGACAACAAAAGTTGCAATTGTTTTATAAAAAAATATATTTAAAAAATCAACCCACACTTTTTTTTTTTTTTTCCTGCCTTGGTACCCTTTCTTTAAGGCATTTTACTTCAAATAGTCCTGAGGGTGTGAAACTAGTAGTTAAAAATCTGAAAAATGGTGTGTTTTCACTTCGGTTACATGATTTGTCCAATGTCTGGATTGGGGTTTGAGGAAAGACTAGAGGTCTAACCTGGTTAAAGTTTTGGCAGTGTTGAAGCAGCTGTGAATATAGAATTGACTCAGTTCTAATTAAAAATCCATGAAACAAAATGGAATCTTAGAAGGATTTTAGGTGCAGGAAGATAATCTGCACCTCCGGTACTGAAATGATGTGTAACCATGCTTGTAGCAGACCAGACCAGTGATGTTTTGTGATTATGATCTGCTTGCCTCTTGGGAATAGCTCATATTTTTATTTTCCCGGAAAGCATTCAATATGACTGTATTTTCAGATGTACTCTCTGAACAGTGTTGAAAATAATACTACTACATGACAATATTGTTTTGGTTTGCTACAGTAATTATCTTAGAACCGACTGTGAGGGAACTGTTGAATGGCACAGAACTAATTGGATTGTGTTTTGTATTGTTCTTTTCTTTCTGCAGGAGATCCATGTACAGTTTCTTCTCAGCTGGAGTTAGAAGAAGCCTTTCGGTTGTACGAACTAAACAAGGATTCAGAGCTTCTAATTCATGGTACTGTGAAATTTACTGTGCTAGTTCTCATGTTTGTACCTGTGAAGTGGAATTTTTACCTCGTGTTATCTGTGTCTTTTGTACTATTCCAGCTTCCTCAGTTAAAGCCTGTTGTGGCATTCTGTCAAGAGGGTGCTGAAGACCGTGAACTGTGCTTTTTAGCTGTCAGCACTTTGTCAGCATTCTTTATTAAATTAAGGGAGGAAAAAATACTTTGCTGTTAGTTTATTGATGAAAGACAGCCCCTGTCTCATTCATTCATTCATCCCAGATGTCTTCCTATGTTTGCTGGCAACGAGTGGTAGAAGATACATAGTACAGTGTCCTACACTGTGATAAGTGCTTTAGACCAACATCTGTATTGGGGAAAAAACGCTGAGCTCCATTTGTGATGCCAGATTAGTCAAAAGTGTGACTTTTCTAAAATTAAGTACTTTAGACCGCTTTTGAGCCTAATAATATCATGCCCTTGTTTGTATAATTGTTCATTTTTTATTTTTCAGAGTTATATGCCTATTTTGATAGCTTCTGCAGTATATTTTTCTTACTGTTTGTAACTTTTACAAGTAGAAGATAGATTTCAGTTTAACAGAGATTCTAGCAGAAAAGCAGGGGATCACTGTAAAGAATGTTACTAAGTGTGTTACGTGGTCCTTCTCTAAAATGATGCAAAAAATCTAGTTCACTGTCAGCTCATTTGGAAGGAAGAGACAGCTTTTCAGTTAAAATGTGGAAGCATGTAATATGTTTATATATATAACATATATGTCTCTGTTTCTGTATATGTTTCAGTATGCTTTTTGATCTACCCTTTCTCCGTTTAGTTTTGTGTTTGATAAAATTCTGATTAAACCAGCACCAGGGCTCTCTCCCCACTTCTCTGTGACAGTTACTGAAGCTAAATAAACTGGAAAAAATGACTACTGTAGACAAGATCACATGTAGCTGTTAGGACACCATAATATAATACATTTATATTAAAGATTTCCAGATTCTGACTGTGATTGGTGACGTGAGAAACCAGAATAATTACTTTTTTCTAGTTACTTTCTTTGGGAAATAACTTGTTTTATTCTGCTTTTTGCTCGTAAATCTCATATATATTGCTGTTACATCCAGTAAAAGGGTTTTGTGGCAGCTTTTCAACTCACCTGCTCTTGAACAAGGTTTTGTTAGAACGCTGTCTTCCTAAATGGTTGAATGCCTTTCAGAAGTATTGTGTAAGATTTACATTTTCTCTGAAATAAAAATTAATCAGAAGTCAATATCTTTCTTGCAGTATTTCCCTGTGTACCAGAACGGCCTGGCATGCCTTGTCCAGGAGAAGACAGTAAGTAGGCATTTCAGTTAAGACATACAGAAAATCAGGAATTCAGATTTCCTGTTTTAGATCTTGATGTTATATGGTTTGGCATCCTACACTTATGAATATTAATAATGCAAATCTCGGCAAATTAAATATTTAAAATGAACAGAAAGTCTTGCTAAATTTAAATGTTGTTTGTCACTTCTGAATCATTGTTAATAAACATTTCACATTCCTGTTAACTATCCATGTCACTCTGCTTTCCTTGCTTTTGCCTCTTCTATTATGAGAGTTTTTCATTCTATTCCTATCTTTTTGGTAGTTGCCGGATTGCTGGCTGACTAATGTGAACAAAGGCTTGTAACCAATGGTAATGACTTCTATCACCATTTGCAGATCTCTGGTTAATTCATTTTAAACTGATGTTTAGAGGTTTTGCAGAACACTCCTGATAGTACCTAAGTTATGGTAGCTAATGTACTGGACATTAAAGAGGTAATTTTTCTCTGTCTTAAAGTTCTATAAGAGATCGTGTGTCTGTTATGTACACGCACACATCTGTCAGCTTCATGTCCAAGTCTCTGACAAAAGAAAATGTGCATGTGTAAAAGTTAACTTTGGTATGGATAATGCTGCTTTTCTGAAAAAAAAATGAGGCTGTGAATCAGAAATAGATTTGTGACTCAGTAGAGTTTTGTATGTGGCTTTCAATTTTGGTTCTTGACATGCCTCTAGTAGTAAAAAATCAAAATTAAAAAAATCCAAACAGTGTCAGCTGTGGATTTAAAACACTGGAGGATTTGTGTAAGCAATCTTATAAATCAGGGCACGCTCCTGAAATTCACCTTTCCTCCTTTCTCTTCCCCACAGCTCCTCCCCAAGTTGAGGTGAGGTAGTGCATCATTTGCTCACAAGTGTTTGTATTGTTAGGGCAGTTTTCCTTCTCTTGACTCACTGTTCTTTTTAACTTTGGAAAAGCAGAATTAACTTTGAGTTGATCAGGATATTCTACTTAAAATTTTCTCCAAAACTTAAAAAATAAAAAGATACTTGGAACATTGTGTTTCTGGAAGATGCAGGAGTGAAACTCTACTCTGCAAATCATTCTTCACAGAAGCGTCCATGAGAAGATGTTGTAGTTCTGTGTTTATATTTTTATGGATATAATCGTATGTTTTTCCTCTTAGAATCCATTTATCGCCGAGGCGCCCGCCGGTGGCGAAAGCTCTATTGTGCAAATGGTCACACTTTCCAAGCCAAACGATTTAACAGGGTGAGACTCTTGCTGGGTACTTAAAACCACCGTACAGGGATGTCTTACTTTCGTAATTACAGTGTCACTGCCTTGAAAAATTATAAGGTAGTTTCATTCTCATTTTTGTTGTTTGTCTGTAGTATGTAGACTTTTGATAACCATGTAGTTTTGGGAAACCTATTATTAAATTATGAGGAACTTAGGAAAAAAAAAATAATGGTTGCAATTCACTTTTCATATACTCTGAAACCATTATATCAATCATATAAAAGTTCCCTTTTAAAATCTTCCCAGAGGGCAAACTTGAACATTGGCATTACATGACTGTGAACTGAAGGTACATTTTCAGTCCTTTAACTTCTGGGAGTAAAAAGGTCTGAACTTGCTTGTGATGCACGGACTTTGCTTTCATGACTTTTAAACGAGAAAACGGAGATTTTTCTCCAAACAGCCTGCTTATTATGGCATGCAATCAACTGAAAATAACAAGCTATTTGGAATATTTTCAATGTCAAATGTAATTAGCTAAGGACCAAGAAGGCTATCTGCTGTATTTAGAAAAATCAACAGCAAAAACCAAACCCAAGATATTCGAATAAGCCAGGTTCCTTGACAGCTTCAATAATCTCTTCTTCTTTTCTAAGCTTAGTGTATTGTGTGCTTAATGCTTGAGATTGTCTCCACTAAACTTCATCTTGAGCATCCTTCATACCTAACTTCTGCTTTTTTTTTTTTTTTGACCTTCCTGGTCAAAGGCTGTCAAGACACTGTAAATTAACTTTCCACTTTTGGTTTCATAGGCACCATGTTTTCATGGTTCTTTTGAGTTGTTTTGTGACTGTCCTTCAGTGAGTGGTAATCTTTCCAATTCCTGTT
Organism: Athene cunicularia; assembly: GCF_003259725.1. Taxonomy (NCBI): domain Eukaryota; kingdom Metazoa; phylum Chordata; class Aves; order Strigiformes; family Strigidae; genus Athene; species Athene cunicularia. The sequence goes on from NW_020799110.1 coordinate 5,691,645, forward strand.
ATCTGGTGGTTTAGTGTTTTGAAGCTTTTGCTCTACTGCCTTCCTCTGTACAAATGTAGGACTCATCTACACAGAGAGATGACAAGATACAGAGCAAATTAGCTTGATCACAGCAGCCTGCTGGTTCAGCTGCAGTGCTTTGACCTGGAGTTGGTTCATGCCTCTCTGGGTCTGTATGCATCAGAAGAGACTGCCTCTGCCTTCACCTTTCCGTGTAGATGCACAATTCCTGTACAGCAGTTGCTGCGTATCGTTCAGTTGTAATTTGGGAGTTCCTCTGTATTGTATCTGCCTGTTCGTTCTTAAACTTTTCACATAGACTCTTGGTATAGTGGCAAGTTCAGTAGGGCTCTCTCTGTTCTCCTATCCTATGGTTTTTGTTAATGAAAATGTAGCTGGATAGTTTTTAGTTTTGCTCTTTAATCGGCTTTGTTGATTTGTCGTTCTAGAGAGCTCATTGTGCCATCTGCACTGACCGAATATGGGGCCTGGGTCGCCAGGGATATAAATGCATCAACTGCAAACTCCTCGTTCACAAGAAGTGTCACAAACTTGTCAATACTGAATGTGGCCGTCATACACTACAACCAGTAAGTAAAACTTATCTGAATCTTGAAAAAACAAGCACCAACCAATCAGTCAAAACTCCCTGTTTTATACTAATGGCTTTCAAATGACGGTCTGCAAATGATCACAGCAGATGAAACATCTTTCTTTGTTTACTGTGACACTTTGCAAGAAAGTTTGGGATTCATTTAGCAGAATGGCAATTTAGTGGCTGGTCAGGAGTCTAATTTTCACATCTGATATTTTTTCCTGTGTCAAATGTAAACATATAACTCAAATTTATCTCATCCTTCACTATGTTGCTACATAGCACACATATATCTATGCACACATGCTGTTTTACATATTCAAAGTGAAGCACAGGTAAAACAAATTCTCTACATATCTGTTAGATTATTAGACTATTTCTGGTTTTACAGAAAAGGAAGATGAAGTGCAGAAGTTCTGACTTTTCTTCCAAAAAAATCAAGTCCCCAGAAAAATTCAAATGATTACTGCTCTTGGTTTAATATTAAAAGCAGACAGCTACAATTCTATGTTTTGTGAATTCATGTGACTGATATATGTACTGCTGAAGTACCTGAGATTTTCTATCTCATTTCTCATTTGCTGTAGTTCTTTATTCTGTTGTACTACATTATCACTTCAACAGCTTCTGGAAACGTGTCATAACTTCCAGAAAATAGGTAAAATAAGGACTGCAGTGGTTTTTTTTTATTGTGTAGGGATTAGAGCAGTAACTATGACTAATCAAGTTAAAAAGTAGCTAGGTTATATTCCTCAGGGATCATTTATTTCATTTATTGTGTAGCGATTAGAGCAGTAACTTATCACCAATCAAGTTAAAAAGTAGATAGGTTATATTCCTCAGACATCATTTATTTAATTTATTATATCTAAAATAATGTCTCACACTTGAACGGTCTAATATAAAAACCCTGTGCCTATTTGCAGGAACCAATAATGCCTATGGATCCATCATCAGTGCATCCAGATAATGTAGAATCAGGTAAGATGAATAATTTTTTTCTTTAAATTATTCTTTTAAAGTTGCTTAAACATTAATTTGGGTTTAAAAAATGACACGGAATAACATTAAATAAAATTACTTTAAAACCTCTTCATTACTTTTTTTCATAGAACAACAAAAATAGGATGACTTTTTAATGTGAAGTGGGATAAAAATACAAAAATTCCTCAGTTTTCCATAATTATCAGTTTAAGAAACTGGCTAAAAAGGAAGAATTTAGGCTGTCAGTTATGCTTTTCCATCAGTAAGCTGTGTACTTTAAATAGGACATTTACAAACAAAACAAACAAACAAAACAAAACAAAAAAAACCTTAAAAGGGCGCTTTCTACTGAATTGTAGCCAAGAAGTTAATTCTTGCAGCAGAGTGATGGTCCTAACACTTGAATTTGGATATAGATGATGAACAGGTTAAAGACCAAACAAACCACTGTTCTGCACAAGATTGTCTGTGCATTGGAGTCAAGTTTAATCTGAAGAGAACTCCAGACATAATTCCAGGGTTTTATATTAGCCATATCTGTTTATTAATGCAGTATGGCAAAAAAATTATTCTGGTGGTTTAAAAAAGAAACACCACCAAATCAAACAGTTTTGAATACTTAGATGAATTTAAATTGTGTATCTCTCTGAGCCCTTGTGTGTGGAAATTTTGAGACAAACTACACTGCTGTTTTGCTTCACTCTAATTGTTTTTCTTGCACGTCTAGTGATTCCGTACAATCCCTCAAGTCACGAGAGCTTGGACCACGTTGGTGAAGAAAAAGAGGTAAAGTATCGTAACCATGGTAGCTGTATTCAGAGATTAAAGCCTTTGTGTCTCTCAATTTCAAGATGTTAGTAATTTAACTTGTCACAAACTGAAAACTAGTACATGAAGCACATTTGGATTGCTCACTCAGGTGTATGCACGTATGGCTTGCAAGCTGTTTTATTTTGAGCCTTGAGTTGAGATGTGCTTTGATTTAGAAAGTATAGGAATGCTTTGACTTAGAAGGCATTCCAAACTCCTCCAGTTTAATTTGTTTCTTATCTGCCAAGTCTCCTCTGCCTCCTTCCTTTTCCCTCACATTCCTTTTCAGGACAGTGCAGTTTTAAGAAAAACAAGTGTTAATCGAATCAGTTGTTTATATTAATTTTGCTGTTCTGTTTGAAGTGCTAGCTTTTGCAGTTGTTAAAATTGGCAAGCCTGCTTACTAATTTCAAATTATCTTCTTCAATAGGCAATGAGCATTAGAGAAAGTGGCAAAGCTTCCTCCAGCCTGGGTCTTCAGGATTTTGATTTGCTCCGAGTTATAGGAAGAGGCAGTTATGCTAAAGTACTGCTTGTTCGATTGAAGAAAACTGAACGCATTTATGCAATGAAAGTGGTGAAGAAAGAGCTCGTCAATGACGATGAGGTAGGCAAGGTTTTTTATCAGTAAATTGGGCAGCTCTTCAAAAGAGCTTTGGTATCTACCACAAGATGGGAGCCAGGCTTCTGCATCTGCAACACTAATTGAAAATCATACGTGCGGTTTCTTATACATACTATACTACTGAAGGTTCACAATAGAGATAACCAGATTTGAGGTCGTTATTGACAGACTGATAGCTCACAGCTGCCCTCCTGTGCCAGTGGTTTCTGTCATGAGCCTCATTGCCTCTATTGTCAACGTCTCCTTTTGTGATCAGGACCATCTGCAACAGTGCTCTTGCAGAATTCAAGTTAATAAGCCTGGCTTGCTTTGTTATTTTGGACCAGTATTCTCTATCTCTCCTATTATGTTGGCTTGTTGGGCTGAAAAAGAAAGGGGTGGTCTGGTGTTCATACGTTCCAGTTTGGTTTTTTGTCACAAAGGAGAACTTGCAATGTTATTTTAATTGCTCTTTAAATTGAATGTCCATCTTAACAATTTGTAGCTTATACAGTGATTAGTAGAAACTAACGGAATTGCACTATTAACACCTCTTGTTGCTGAAGATTTCCCTTGTGTTTCTTTGGGCTACTCTGGAAAGACTCAAGTGACTGTGGTTTGCTATCCAAGAGCTTTTGCATTTATTTCTCCATCTACCATTTATTTCTTCTGCATTTCCTGATGCTTTTTTACATTTGTCTGCACCAGTTTATCTTTTCTAGATGAGTGTTTTTTCACTCCTAAGTACTCCTCACACAATGAGGCTAAAAGTAGAAGACATTCAACACAGAAAAAAAAAATTGTATGCTAAATTGTATTACTTCACATTGCAGAACTATATAACATTTAACTTCTTGCTTTTAAAACAAGGACGGCAAAACACTTGAATATCTTTCTGCTAATTGTCATTAATACTTGACCTAAGAAGTGCAACAATCCTTTTCTGAATGTCATTTTTCTTAAATGAATAGGATATTGATTGGGTTCAGACAGAGAAACACGTCTTTGAGCAGGCTTCAAATCATCCCTTTCTTGTTGGACTACACTCTTGCTTCCAGACAGAAAGCAGGTAAAGGTCATAAGATAATAAGAAGATAGTCTGATTCAAAAAATATTTCATACTGTTAGGCACCGCAAAGGCCCATTTAATACATGAAGTGTTAGGTAGGCAGCAAAAGTCAATGTACTGTAAATCATTGTAGCATTTTATGAGGAAAAGGCCATGTTCATCATCTAAGCTTTTCATATCGGTGAGATGGAGAAGAATGTAAAGTGCTGGTGGGTATGATGAGAAGGATTCTGGATGTGAGGAGAGGTGCAGCTGGTAGGACAAAAGGCTTAACCATATGAGGTAGGATACAGCCTAGAATGGGAGGAAAAAATGTTTAGGGAGAGAGAAATTAGAAGATCAAAAAATGAGGAAATTTATCTCAAACTTTCATGGACTCTCTGAAGATGAGTCTCTGAGCAAGACTCAGAAAATAGTATCTGAATTTTAAAAAGGAAAACAGTACTAGAGAACAAAAATTATTATTTTCCTCTGTAATAGAAGAGATTGTAGCAGACTAATAAATTACTATTCTATACAGTAATAATTTTCAGTACATATAAATTTTTCAATATATATAAATTATAGTTATTGTATGTATTATATGTCCTTGCTGTTTGAATAGGTGACAAGCTAGTGGAGGGAAGTCAGAAGAAAGAGTATTCGTAATATACTAATAGCAGTAACCAGAAACAAAGGAGATTAAAGGGATCAAGAAGGAAAATGAGAAAAAAATACTTTTTTTTCCCCTGTTTTGTGCATAGAATCTGATGTGCGTCTATATAGTCACATGCATAATAATGACAAGCAGTGGCTGTAATGGTTTATGAATGTGGGAAGGATTAGTTACTTTCCTTTAGCAATAAAGAATTATCTAGAGAAATTCCATATACTTGATTTTCAACTTTGTGAATTTATACAAAGTGAAGGAAAATAGTGAAACCAGTGATATTACCAGAGACATGGGAAGAGTTGAATTGTTTGATAACAGACCTGTAACATCTCAGACTTCTTTCAGCCTTGTATACAATCATTTGTAACAAATTCCTGTGTCTTTCAGGTTATTCTTTGTTATAGAGTATGTAAATGGAGGAGATCTAATGTTTCATATGCAGAGACAGAGAAAGCTGCCAGAGGAGCATGCCAGGTATGTCTAATTCAAGATTTCTTGCATCAAAACAGTTGGTTTTTTGACACTGTGCAGTAGTGCAGAGATAATGATGATGAGCTAGAAAATCCTGTCCAGATGTTAAGGATTTAAGAAATGTAAAACTGCATACTCATTTTAATGCTTCAAGCTACCATATTTTTATTTCAAGGAGGAACTGTAATCGGAAGCACTTAGGTAGTGTTTGCCTTTTTTTTTTTTTTTTTTTCCTAGAAAAACACTTTTGTGTGTTGGTTTGGTTTTTACTTTTTTTTTTTTAAAAAAAAAGGTCTAATGAGATCAGTGTGTTTCTCTTACAACAACCACTACCAGCTGTCCAGGCAAATGCTGAGTTCTTGGTGCATATGTTTCATCTCAGATGGTGAGACGAAAGGGATGATTTCAGTAGACATTAATATTAATTAAAAATAATTTTTTGAAGTGACTGTGGATAGAAATATTTGTATGATTATAAATAACTTACCCACTTCTCTGATGAAAAATATGAGCATAGATAGGTTTATATTTAGATAAGTGTCATAATACCAAGACTGTTATTGTGGTTTGGGTTTTGATTACCTGAGTAATCAATATCTCTTTCTACACTAGGTTTTATTCTGCTGAAATCAGTCTAGCGTTGAACTATTTACATGAACGAGGGATAATCTACAGAGATTTAAAGCTGGATAATGTGCTACTAGATTCTGAAGGGCATATTAAACTCACAGATTATGGCATGTGCAAGGTAAGATCTAGTTCCTTTGTTAACCAGTAAAATCAACAATTAAGTAATTATAATGAATTGGAAGATGCAGAGGCTTAAAAATGCAAAATGTCAAGGTATTCATTTGTACACAGTGCGGACAGGCTGTGTGCTCATTTCATTTCTGCAAATAGAGAGAAAAACACTGAAGTGCACAGACTACATATATATAATGATTATATTTTTGTAAAGCTGCTGTATCAACCTGATGTGAGAGGTAGGCTGAAATAGTCAAGATAGCTTGATTCCAAAAAGAGCAGGAGGGTGAAATATATCAGTCACACTTGCTCCCATTTGGATTCTGTGACGCTTCTCATTTTCTCTAGAAAAACGCTGTCACTACAAAGACACTGGAGTACAGTTTGACTTTGCCATCGAAGTGCCATTATGCTGATCTATTAGAAGTATTTTAAATACTGTCATTTTGGCCAAGCAACTGAAAAGCATAAACTAATACAGGTTGGAAAGGGCCGTAGGAAATCTAATCCACTCTCCTGCTCAGAGGGGAGGTGCAGGCCAGGTTGCTAAGGGCTTTATTCAATTTGATCTTGAAAACTTCCAAGGATGAAGACTGCACAACTTCTCTGGGTTACACACACAACACCCTCCCCACCACCACCATTCTGTATCCCATGCTGTTCTCTGAAAAGCTTGTTGTCTGTCCATTGCAACACCCCGGTCATGTAAGCTGTTCAACCATGCCTCGCTTATTCCCATTTGCCTCTTGCTGGACATGTGGTGGAACTTAATGACTAAAACCTCAACAGATGATGTCATCAGTAGGTATGTGCCATCCTCTTGAGACTCTAGATGCAACCTACTTGTTTTTTTCTGAAACAAGTGGTGATTTGTGTTCATTTACATACAGATTTAAATATAGCTTTACTAAAACGAAAGTGGTTTATTCAGGATGCTTAATTCAAAACTCAGTTCTTAGCAGAGGGGAAGTGTGGGGTCTTTGGCTAACTGAAGTATTTTCTTCCCATCTTTTCTTAAAGGAGGGTCTGAGGCCTGGTGACACAACCAGCACGTTCTGTGGGACTCCAAACTATATTGCACCTGAAATTCTCCGCGGAGAGGATTATGGTAAATGGGATTTTTCATTGCTGCCATATAACTTTCACCTTGTCCCTTACTCCTTACTTGAGTTGTTTAGCAGTACAAAGTATAAATCTCCATTAGACATGAAGTCACTCTTAATTCAGCATCTTGTCTGAAAAAGTAAATCCTTCAAAGGAAGGACAGAAAACATAACACCAAGCAAATAAGTTACCATGCCTTCCACATTTTAAATTTTTTTCAGTCTTGAAGAATAGCTTGAGTCTTCCAAATTTATTATTGTTAAGAACTATTTTAAGTACTACTAATTATATACTTGCAGTCTTGCATTGTGTTCAGGTCTGGAGCTTTATATTTGGCAGCAGTGATAGTATTAGATACTGCAAAGGGCCTAGATAGTAGATCTCTCACAAATCTCAGTGTTAAAAATAAAATTGTCTGTGCAGTTGCTTGTTTGGGAAGTCCACAAGATTCCTGAAGCAAGAGATGTGAGAGAGTATAGAGGGCTTGCTCTGTGTGTTTCCTATTACTTTTTCCCCCTAAGCTTCCAATACTGTGCCAAGCAGATCTTTGGTCGGTTTTCTTCCCTTAAGATTTTAACAAGTTCTACAGTTAGTTCCAATTTTTTTTAAAAAGTATATGTAGCTTTTAAATGTACTACCTTATTCCAGTTGAATGTCGCTTTCGGACTGGCTTCACCTCTTCCTTCCTTACCACAAAACTTCTAAGCCAACCAGACTTTATCAGTCCTAGCCTAGCTATTAGAATTTTTTTCTTTAGCAGCAAATAGTGCCACAGATATGCTTAGTTTCATAAAAGACTCGTGCTACTATTAAGAATCATATACTTCCTCCTTGTCCTTATTCCCTGCTCTGGATAACCAATCCCATGTTGGTTAGTAATGATTAGGATTAAATATTATCTAAACCTTTGTTAAGGTCCTGACACCAGCCTTTAAGCTTTTTGCATTTCCTTTCCTTTGTACAGCGTATCCTTCCATCGTGCACATAATGAGCCAAGTAACGTCTAGTACAATTGTTACCTCTCCTTTGTTCAAATAATCAGAGACTGGCAGTACTTGTATCTTTGAATTAATTCCTTCTTCTCAAAACATGCCTGTCTGTAGCCCCCAAAGTGTTGGTATTTTTTCTCCAAACTATCTGCAGTAGTGTTTTCTCCTATGAATTCTAGGCTTCAGTGTAGATTGGTGGGCACTTGGTGTGCTTATGTTTGAGATGATGGCGGGCCGGTCGCCCTTTGATATCGTTGGGAGTTCTGACAATCCTGATCAGAACACAGAAGATTATCTTTTCCAAGGTAAGTACCATGAGTGTTCCTACACTTCAGTGCTTTGTTCCTGCGTACCCTTTAATCTAACTTTACAGATGCAAAGCCTGATATGAACCTTGGTTTTTTTGCAGTAATTTTGGAAAAACAGATCCGAATTCCTCGATCCCTCTCTGTTAAAGCAGCAGGTGTTCTAAAGAGTTTCCTTAATAAGGTAAGAACTGAAGGGGACTATTTAAGACTTCTTAAGAGCAGCTGTTTTTTAAAAAAACACGTTGACTGTTTGATATGTAATAGACATACTTTATCTGCCATAAACAGGGTACAAAAATTGTGAGGCTAAAGCAGAATTCCAGTGGGGCCGGGGAACCTATTCTAGATACTTAAAATCCAAAGCTTCAGATTCTGAGACTGGGATCATGAATAAATTTCAAATTCAAAGGCTTAGAAATGCTCAGAGTGATTTCTTTAACCTGGGGAATTGGACAAACTTACCAGATTTATTTTGGTTCTTGAAGAGAAGGAGCTTAGCAAATCACTCTGACAACTGCTGATGATTTCATCGAGGGAAATGCAGAGGCAGTATGTGCTCACTGCTGGTAGCTAACCAGCCAGAGAGTCAAACTGTGTGTGTGTGTGGCAGTGGACTAGTCCAAGCACATGCTGGCCTTTATTTAGTGAGTGTTAGGTGAGTGGGGAGGAAGAGGTACAGGACAAAACAGATTTGCTTAAATTATTCTAAGAAAGTAATACTGTTGAAGAGCACTGCTGCTTGGCTGTGTGTGTATGTGTGCACATGTGTACATGGAGATGGAATGCTATTGTTAAAGTAACCTTCTTTCTGCTGTATTTATCAGTAACCTGCAGTTACTACCATCAAGTCAAATTCATCTAACCAAGTTTGCTCTGACACATATGATATGTTTAAACAGGTTTTGAATAGAAGTGAAGAAAGCTGGCATGGTTGTTTATATAAAATTCCATTAAAGGCTTCCATATATTCATGCCTATGTCAGACAGTAAATTGGAACAGTTGCCAAAATAAAAAATGCTTAGTTCTTCAGTGTCCCTTGTAACTGTGGTGTTTAATTTCTCATGGAATTTGTAACATTCGTGGTTTATTCATGTGTAGGCCATGGCACCCATTTAGAAATATTTTCTTCCTTGCACAGGATCCAAAGGAACGTTTAGGCTGCCATCCTCAAACAGGATTTGCAGATATCCAGGGACATCCATTCTTTCGCAACGTTGATTGGGATCTGGTATGTGCCCACTTATTTTGTTTGTATACATTATATTTTAGCTTATTTTCTTTGTATACAATGCTAGCTTGACAACTTGTTTTTAGCATGAGAGATGATGTAAAAACTTCAAAAATTTTAACCCTTTTTACACACAATAAGTACAGTAGATTAATGGAATACTTGTAGAAAGTATACAAATGAAACTTAATAGTAACTTCCAGCCTTGTTTAAAAATAATTCAATAGCTTGTAACTCGTTCTTGGTTTCACTAAGTGCATTTATTCTTAGATGGAGCAAAAGCAAGTGGTGCCTCCATTTAAACCAAATATATCAGGAGAATTTGGTCTGGATAACTTCGATTCCCAATTCACCAATGAACCTGTGCAGCTCACTCCAGATGATGAGTAAGTAATGTAGAATTTAAGAAGTTCTCATAAGTCAGTGAAGGAGTTATAAAACTTCATTTAATAGCTGTAGTTGTAGTCCATAGAAGATGCGTAAAGCAGTAAATAATATTTTCCTGTGTTAGTTTGGAGAAAATTGTTATGTGTCCTCATGGTAGACTTCATATGGCTGGATTAAGTATTGTCTTCTGGCATGATGTTAAAATCAACTAACAGTAGGAAAGTTGCTATAAAGAATCTTAGTTCAGGGAAAGATGAATAAGTGCTATTTTACAAGTTTTAGTGGCATCATCTGCAAGGAATGAACGTGTGAAGGAAAAGACCTGTTTTGTCAAGTGGTTTATTTTAGCTTTAAGCCATGAGATTTCTAGAATGTTAGGTTTAAATTGAATTTATCTTGGGTGTTCTGAGCAAGAGAAGATGCTTTGTTTGGCTTGTTTGGGTATTTTAATTTGTTAGTAGTCAAATGAGATTATCCTGGATGAAAAGCCTTGCTAAAATCCATGGTAATGTGTTTGGTTTTGGTAGTGGATTTGTGGTTCCTTACTCCTGAGGGGCCTTGATTTGAGATGAGGAGGGAAGGGCCTTTGTAGTTTGACTGAGCCACTGCTATTCACATTTCAAGAATTTTTCTAGGGTGTTGTATATGGTTCATGTTACACGTAAGCACAAACAGTGGATGATAAATGTTACCTACACACCTTAATTAGGTTTGAAATCCAATGTCCTTCATCCCTTGGTAGATGCATAATGTACAAATAAAGTTTAGAAAAGCTGCTCGTGCAGGTTGCAGTATTTATCACATAGTAATATTTTCAGTTTTTTACAAAATTGTCTGTTTTGGACAAGTTTTAAATCTGCAAACCTTGCAGATTGCCTCGTGGGGAGAATATGTGCGTGAGAGCAGCTCAGTCACTGCTCCTGAGTGGTTTTATTTTTTGTTACTATGATAGGGGCCAAAAAAAACCCCAGCAGTAACTGTAAGGATGGAGTGGGGCAAAAGAGAGAAGGGAAATATTCTCAATAGCAATCCATTGTACAGGTCTAAATTTTACAACAAAGTATCAGTTAATATTGTTAACTTTTTAATTTTGCTGAACTAATGGCTGTTTTTTAATCTTAATAGTGATATTGTGAAGAAGATTGATCAATCTGAATTTGAAGGCTTTGAATATATAAATCCTCTCTTGATGTCAGCTGAGGAATGTGTCTGAATTCTCCATTTCTGGACTGTGCCAATTGTTACTCTGTTTGTTTCTGCATGGATAAACATCTCTTCATTTGGATGCACTTGCATAAAATGAGTAACTGAACATCTTACCCTTTGCCACGTAGTGTGAATTACGAATTTTCTTTTTTATTAATTGTCATCCAGGACAGTTGTTATGCTTGAACCTTCGGCTGCCAGATTTAAAATGTTAAACTTTCCAACAGTCTTGCCAAACTTGAATTTTAATGTAGAAGTTGATCTGAGGCTCCTGACTGAACAATGGGATCTGGCTGTATAATCTGCCAATACAGCATTCTGATGAAAGAAAGTTTTCTTACTGCTTTAAGAATACAAATTCCATCAAGGGATGTAATAAAATATCATTGAAGGACTTCTCTTTTTCCAGCGAGACAAGTAAGACCTTATGACTTCTGTAGTTCTAAATCTTTTCTTTCTAAACATCTGATTTCCCTTTTCTCCTTAGACTTAGAAGTTAGAGCTATGTTATTCTCTTCAGATTGAAATGACAGGAAGGAGAGCAGATTTTTAAACTGACGAGGCCAAGAATGGCTGCTTTCATAGGCTATATTGATCTATTCAAAAGAAGATAATTATATCTCAGTAATGCTCTGAAATTAGACACTAGGAATTGTACGCTGATACACGGAGAGTGCCTTTCTGAGCCTGTCCCTTTCCGTGAGGGTTGCACATGGTATAAAGTGTCAGTTTAAATAAATGGATCAGTTAATACTTTGAACAGTTAAAATCTGCAGAGTGTAATTTAGCAGTAACGGGCAGCTAATACTCACGGATGTAGAACATCATACTATTATTTATTGCTTTCACACTTGCTGTCTTAACTGTATCAGAACTGCATATGTTACAGCTGTGGCCTAGATGAGGGCATTTGTTTCCTTTTTCTTAATCTTATTGCCATACTGTTGGAAATGCATTTGACTTTGCCAGTGGAAAAAACACATCTAGGAAGAAATAGGTGCTGTCCACAATGACTCCCTTAACTTCCCCACGTGTAGATGGTGATTTGTAATCACAATCGAACTGTAACTGTTGGTAGTAGACTCAAAGTTAATCGTAAAGCTCTTGGAATGAATTGAAAGAATGGTTCAAACTAGGACTTTTGGGAGGTGTGATTCTTACATTTCATGTTAGTAAACAGTGTAATATACAGCACAGATAATTCTTATTTTTTAATGTTTAAGGAACAGTTTTGAATGTTTAAGGCTGAAGAAATGCCAAATATACCACTTTATTTTTTTTTTTAATTACTCTGGGGAAAAGGGATTAAGAGACATTGAAGAAAAGAATCTGTGTTATATAAGTATGAGCTATAAGGCAAGCTAAGCGTTACTGAAAGCAGATCTAAGTATCTGTAAGCACAAGTTAGCAAACCTTATCTGAAGCTTTTAATAAGACTTCTGCTTGGTCAGTGTCTCTCCTTGAAAATCCTTGTATGGTGACACTGTAAATTCATAGCACAAATCTTCTGGTGTATGTTTTTTTTCACTTACATGTTAGCTTCAAGGAGAGAGATTGCACAAATACACAGTAGTGTTATGGTGTGGTATTTTAGTTCATGTTTTTCTTTGCAACATGAATGAGAAACTCTTGAGGTATTGGGCTGAGTTTTCAGGACTAGAAAGTGATTGAAGAGGCCTCAATTTCAGGGAAGCATTGAACCTCCGCACTGTTAAAAAACAGGTTCCCTTAAACTCGAGTTATATATTTTCAAATGTAAAATATCAGAGTAGACCTACTTTTAAAGTGCAGCTAATAACTTCAGCATGTTTAGTTCATGTCAAGTGAACTGCTTGCATGCGGTTTTAAAATCGTGATTAATTGTTTAGCCTCTAACTTCTACACCTGCATGACTAGCTTAGACATCAGGACTTAACTGATAATAAACTTGGAAATTATCTAAAGCAAACAAGAAAAGCCTTGTCTCTGCAGTGGCTTAACTTCATATGAGGTGTTAAATAAAATGGCTTGAGGTAAAGAAGGGCATTTCTGCTGTTCATCACAGAAGAGTAATGGAGTAAAACACTGTCTTTTGCTTAAAGCAAAAGTTGGGGGTTTTTTATAGATAATGTCACAGAAAAGATACTTTTTCAATTTACATATCTAACCATTAAGAATGTCTCGAAGTGACAAACATCTTAAATAACTGTAAATTTATTTTTAAACCTTTTCTTCAAAGTGCCATGGTATTAACAGATATTTTTTTTCATTGTTAAGCATATAACAACTGTCATAAATATTCAGAAGGGACACTGGGTGTAAACAGTCCAGGGCAGTAGGCTTTGTCTTTGGGAGAAAGTGTCTGCATCAGAAGCATGATGTATTTATGTGGAGCAACCTTCTTTTTGTATGCAAGTTGGATTCTTATGGGTGCTCTGCTAGTTAATATTGTCACTACTATTTTCCTGTTTCATACGGAATATGGTCTTGAATGTTGTTGTGTAATCATTCCCTTTATTTGTGCACACTTTTTACTTTAAATAAAACATTTCTACTAGGCCTCTGTGTGTTTAAACTCTAAAACAAATACCACGAAATTCTGGGCTTTGCTTGAGGTGGTTGTCTGACCTTTAAATATCCAGGTCCCACAGGAGTGTTCTTCTAATCTTATAACTACTTCTAGAAGATAGCGGTGGGATAGACCACAGCACCCTGAGAAATACCTTCCTCGGCCTGTGTTCCCTGAGCATGTCTGAGGGTGCAGGTCCCTCTCCAGTGTGGTTTGCCAGCCTTACATTCATCATGCCCTCTGGAGAAGAAGCACCCATGTAGGTTCTGTCTTTCGTTCCAGCACCAGTGACGAAACAAAAGTAAGTAGCGAGGCCTCGGTCAGCTGCGCAGGTACAGAAAGCGTCAAGTAAAATATAAAATGCAATTCTAGCTTGCTTGACCCAAGGACCTCTTTCAGCTGGAACTTCTAAGACGTCATCTCGGCTGCCAGAGCTGGGGATTTGGAGTTTAGAGCAACACTCTCATCTGCTGTGCTTACTTCTGCATGATTTCTTTCTTTGTTTCTTCAACTCCTCCCCCGCGTTCTCACAGATTTCTGACACGGAGGGCAAGGGCACTTACCTCATACCCTGCTGCAGATGCAGTGTTTTAATAGATCTCTATTTTGATATCTGTGTTATCTATATTTTTAAAAGAGATTTCCTCTTGCAATCTGGCTTGTTATTAAAAGTGTGTATCGGCAGTCCTAGGCAAATGCTGCAGATGGCTGCATATCTTAAATGCTTAACCTCCCCCCACGCACACTTCTTGTTTCTGTTCAGTTCGGTGGCCAACTGCTCTCGGCTCAGTCTGAGCAATTGTTTATGTTAAGATACTCTATAAAAGAAATTAATAGCTTGTATAATCTATATATACTTGATACCTTAACTGCTCAGCGTGCATCCTCACTTCATGATGCCTAAGCAGTTTAAACAAAGGTATCTGAAATTGCCTTAGATTAACAGTGTTTTCTTGGGAAGAGGGAGGTGGGGATTGGAGCCCCTTTCTGAAAAAGGGGATTTTATCATAGCTTGCATTTTCTTGGGAAGAGTTTTGTTAGGGTTTATTTTAAGACCTTTTTTTATTTTTCCTGTTTATAATAAAAGGATCTGAACTGCGTACTTGAAATGCATGATCTTGCCATTTAATCACCAACAATTAAAGGCAGAGAAGTGTCTCCCTCCTGGATGTGTTTGGCTTTCGCAGGAGGTGGGCTTTTTCAGGCATAAATAGAACCAGAAATCTGTTGCGTCCGCATTTGATTTCTAAGCTTGAACAAAGTGTCTGGGCTTATATCCCTCTTACGCTGGGTGGTGAAGCATCTGACTGAACAGCTGAGTTTTGACCTTGATTTTTAGATGTCAAAATTAAGTCCTGTCTGAGGTTCTTCATTAGCTGTTCTGTATTTTATAGAACTGCTTCCAAAGTAACTCATCCTGTAAGATGTGATGGATGCTAAAATCTATTAACTTTTTGTACTTTACCCAATTACAGATCTTATAGTATCTCTAATACAGTATCTTGTCTGTGTTAATCTGTCATAGCAGGTTTCACAAGTGGTCTTAAGTATTACAATTTGGCATTAAAAATCACTAAACTGTTTTTTCTTTTCTTTAAAATGCTCAAGCTAATATCTTCAGAAGGGAAAATATAATTTTTTTTTCTCTGTTCAGTGTTAGATTGTGCTCTTTAGCATCTTCAGAGACTGTGTATATGGGAACAGTTTTTTAAAAAAATGCCTCTTTCTGCAGAAAACCCCCTTTGTTCATAAATATGCAACTTGAGTCTTACTCGTAAAACTGTGACAAAGTTCTTTACATGCTTAGCAGTCTGATGAACAACTTTGTATCTATGTTAACCAGCTCAACTGAAAGATAATTTTACTTTGTTTTAATATGATATTTGGCACTTCACTTTATAGGCAGTAGTTTAAAGGATTTATTTTTATTTGCCCTTAGAAATGCAGATTAGTTTGTCTCGCTTGCCCTTCTTCCTAGTGTGCGAGTGGAAGAGGTATCAACCCCGGTGACTGTCAAAGGTGGCCTGCGGGGAATTCAGAGAAGCATGTGTGGGGAGGATGGGACTTACTCTTTTTTATTTTTATTTTTAAAAAACTCATTTTTTGCTGCATGATATCTTGGAGGTCTGTGGATTTGAGTGTGTCCTGTCTGGTATTATCTTAGAAATACCATGAAATAAAAATTATACACTTACCAGGGAGCCGCTTGGTTTCCCATATGTTATTTTATATCCCCTATTTCTTATTTTAACTGAAAATGACACTTTCATAGTCACTATTTCATTGCAACGTAAAAATTTCTTTTTTAAATAATACTTTTTTTTTTTTCCCTGAGACCTGACTTAAAAAGATGAAAGACAGAAATTCTGTACAGGTTGCCTTGGTGTTAAACCTAAGGTGTTGAAACCAAGCAATGAAGGTGCTATTTGTGAATTGCATTTTAAGATAACCTTAAATGTTAATTGTGTAAGCTTCCACAGAGCTTTGGCACTTCTTGAAAATTCAGAGGCGTTAATAATAAAAGGATGATTCCTCCTATGCTCTATTAGTGCAATTTATTGCATCTTGCAGAGGTCTGTAACTCGGCTTTTAGTTGCACAGTGCCTTTGGAACTGCTTTTCACAGTCTACAGTAGAAGTTGTAGGCAGAGTTAACATCTTTTTTTAGACAATCCTCTACCTACAAACTTTTGTCTTACATTGCCTGATTATTGTAGCTCTATAGCAACACTATCATTACAGCACAATAGTTACCAGGATTTGCAACCTGAAATGGAAAATGTGCAGCAGAACTTGAGAAACCCAAATTAAACAATGCCACTGAATTCCTCAGCTTCCATGACATCAGTAGGTCTAATAAAAGATGTAATATCTGCCTACAGACGTTGCTTTCCTTGCATCCATAGATCTGTCCCGCTGTGGTGTTATAAATATTGTATTTTCTTCAGTAAACTTAAAATGGAAATACGGCATAGTGTGTTTCACTGATTGGTATTTGAAGAGAAATTTTTTTATCAGATCCTGAACTCCTAGAGGGTGGAGAAGACGGGAATGTCCAGAATGTCTGGACAATTGTATCACAGGCCCATGTCTTTCAGGATCAGCTCCAAAAGCTGGTAGATTCAGAAATCTTGTTTTTAATCTGCTATATTGTTGTGGCTTTTAAGCAAACCTTGTATCTGCTTAATAAGTACATACAGAGTGTTAGTGTTCTTCACAAATGTGCTTACTTTTCCATAAAGATATTTCTTGTCTTACCCTCAGAGGTTTTATTGCAAAAGAATGAAGAATTAAACTGAATTTAAGCAGACAGTTGACATCAAACGCGAATGCACTTTTGCACATTCTCCATCCCTTTCCTCAGTCTCCCTGCCGTGCACAAACGCAGTTCACGTTTTTGTGTAAGGTTTAGCACTTGTACTCCAGCAGCTGCTTTGCCTCTTGTTGTTTGCTTAACTGTAAATGGAGGAAAAATACCAATATTTATAAAATCCTTCTGCAGAATCATTACATGAAGCAATGCTCTTTTCTGTCAAAGGCTGGAAGTGCTGCAGAAGCATTTGATGTAGCAGCCAGAGTGAGACGATGCTTGCAGAGTCCTGTGTAATTGTGTTGCTGCAGGCTAAAAACCAGCATTTATGAAAAGCACCAGGGTACTACTCCACACTGCTGCACAATGCTGGAATTCATTTAAACATGTTTAAAACACTTCCCCGCTTTGGAAAGTACAGACAACAAGCCGAGATATAAAACTGCACATCGAGGTGGAATGGCTGGTGTTTATTAACCACTGTGTGCTGCTAAGCTCCATCAAATGCTGTTGGATGCAAAGATGAGCCAAGAGTAGGGTTATGGCCCAACATCCATGAAATTTCCTTAAATACACAGATCCTATTTGTGATGAAGCTCAAGTGGCTGGCAAGTACCCAAGTGCCAGTCCTGATCATCCTTCAGTTCCTGCAGCTCAAATAACGCATAAAGCCTGATGTTTTTATACCTATATGTTTCAGCTGCGATTCTGCTGCTATGGAGGAGTGACACAGATGAACTCTGGCAAGAGGAGATGGAGAGTAGCAGGGTAAATGTAAGTAAGGAGAAGTGCCGTTCCCATAACAGTAGTAGTTGTTATGATAAATGCTCCCTGAGGAAAGACTGAGTCAATCTTTAATGATTTACAGTAAAAACAGAGAAAATGAGGATGGAAGAGGACAAATGCAGTATTAAGGGGGGGGGGGGGG
>NW_020799110.1:5709631-5777273 GCF_003259725.1 Athene cunicularia
CCCCGCCCGCCCGCGGCTCGCCGGGCGGTGGATGCGGCGCTTCGGGAGCTGCCCGCCGCTGCCAGCTTCACCCGTCTGCCGGGGCTTGTCGCGGGGCTCACGGCTCTAAAGGAGAGCGCCCTGCTTTTCGTAATTCGTGGGGAAACGCATCCCTCCCCCGGCACAGCAAACTCACGGGTCGGCATTGCCTGGCACTGACCTCTTTCTCTTCTCGCAGGTTATCTGGAAAGACTCAGTGTTAGCACAAGACATGAATTTAGCCGGTGGCCTGGATCTTACCTCTATTACTAATAACTCGGGGTGGGAGAATTCTGACACGCACCAGTGACATCTGTGCGAAAGGTGACTCTCTAGGGACGTTCTGGGGCGGTCTGGAGCAGCCTTTAATTTGGGGATTTCTTGGTGAACTGCCATAGTAACTCTCACGGTGGTGGTGAAATCATAAAGTTGGCAGCGCAATAAAGCAAGCCCTTAAGATTGTGTCTGATCTCCGAGAACTGAAAGTGCTGAATAAAATTTTCATACGACTTAAAGCTGCATTTTGGATCGGTTGCGTTAAGATCCCCGTTCTTCAAACTGAGGCCGTTTTTCTATTTTAATATTTAAATAGAGACTTATTTGAAAAGACAGTCTATTTTTTAAAGGAAAAAAAAAAAAGGTCAAGGATGGACACTTGCATCAATGCATCATTTTTTACTAAATTACAAGACTACTTTGTAAAATAGTGGGTAGGCTATGAAGAAAAGCCTTTTGTATACATATTGCAGTGGGTTTTTATATTAGAAAACTGAAAAAACTATAAAACAAAAATTTGTGGGACCTCTCATTAATTTGATGGTATTACATGCAAAATGGGTTACAGTTGGAGGTTGAAGAAGTAACATTTTACTGAAAGGAGTGCAAAGCTCAGTGTAGTCAAGATCACTCAAAATTGGTTTTTATATGAACAAGCAGGAAAATGCACATTCAAGACTTAGTTAATTAAACTTCTGGTGTTTAGCAATGGAAAGCCCACAAATAAACTTCCCTCTAGGTCTAGTTTCAGACCAAAAAAGGAGTGGGATCCAAGAGGATGGAAGTCCTCCGTTAAAAAAAGCAATGACAGAAATGCATGTAAATAGCAAAGTACGAGTTGTAATAAATAAATTGCCAACAATAAAGAAGGAAAACTTGGACGAATATGACGAAACTGCTGTGGAGGCTGATGGGGAAACTGCCAAACCAAACAGTACTTCCCTATCTGAGCCTTTGAATTTAAATCCAGGTTTGAAGCACACGTTGGCACAGTTCCACCTAAGCAGCCAGAGTTCACTGGGTGGACCAGCAGCTTTTTCAGCTCGTTATTCCCAGGAAAGTATGTCACCCTCTGTCTTCTTGCCTCTTCCATCACCGCAAATACTTTCTGGTCCGCTGCTCATTCCTCCAGACAGCTCTACAGAACTCACCCAGACTATGCTGGAGGGGGAATCTATCTCCTGTTTCAAAGTCGGAGGAGAAAAGAGACTTTGCCTGCCTCAAGTGTTGAATTCAGTTCTTCGAGACTTTTCACTGCAACAGATCAATACAGTGTGTGACGAACTGTATATATACTGCTCGAGGTGCACTTCCGACCAGCTTCACATTCTGAAGGTTTTGGGAATTCTTCCATTTAACGCTCCGTCCTGTGGGCTAATCACACTGACCGATGCTCAGAGACTATGCAATGCTTTACTACGTCCTCGCACTTTTCCACAAAACGGCAATTTTCTCCCTGGTAAGAACACCTTGGCCCAGTTGAAAGAGACTGGGAGTGCCTTTGAAGTAGAGCATGAGTGCCTGGGCAAGTGCCAGGGGTTGTTTGCGCCTCAGTTCTACCTTGCACCGGATGACCCGTGTATCCAGTGTTTGGAGTGCTACGGGATGTTCTCGCCCCAGACGTTTGTGATGCATTCGCACAGATCCCCGGACAAGAGGACCTGCCACTGGGGATTTGAATCGGCCAAGTGGCACTGCTACCTGCACATTAACCAAAAATACTTAGGGACGTCAGAGGAGCGGGAGCTGAAGCATCTCTTGGAGGAAATGAAGGAGAAATTTAGCGAGAAAAATCAGAAAAAAACTCGGTCCAAAGTAAGTTCACCTACTCTTGTAAAACTCCCAAATCTCTGTCTGCTCACACGCAGATACTTGTTTTGGAAGCGCGTTGCTTGCCTTTTGTAAGTGAGAATGCTTGTCAAATCAAGCCTGAGTTAAATTTGTGAGAGAGCTTCACCATGGAAATATATTTCTCATCAAAAGGTGCAGTAATTTCTTTCCTCTTTGGGCTGCAAGTAACTTCACTTGAGCTGGTTTGGCTTTGTTGGTTCTTGTTCAGTTCTAAAGTATGCAGTCTCTGGAAAATTCAGAGCTATTGCAGAAATTCTCATTCTCCCATTTGACCTCTGAGTATGTTCTATGCGGTGTGTGTTGCAGCAGCTGAGCAAAGCAGAAAGGAGCTTGAAAATCAAGTATTGCAAATTAATTCTTCATTTGTTGTTTTTACTCCCGCACACACACGTGCGGTGTGTGGCAACCTGGCTTGCTAACCACCCAGCTCATGACTTTGCATGTAGGATAATGGTGCATTGATAAGTTGCTGTTTAGAAGCCCAAAGTCTTGCTTGTTCAGCAATAGCTCTCTGTTTAAACCAGTTGTATAAATATGCCAAAAAAGGGGGTTTTAAGCAGCCCAAGTAACGAGCTGTAGGCCGGTATCTTGACAATGGTTAATAATAGATGTTGTATTTTTTCCTAAAATACTGCTGCAAGTCTGTGCTGTGGTTCAAAAATACAGAGCTTATTTTTCCCTTAGAGAGCTGCTTCTTTAAATAATAAGCATCAGATAAATACTGAACATCATAGAAGTTTCCATTCATAGGAGGTACAATTTTTTTGATACAATTTGAACTAAAGCAGTTTTTAAATGGTTCCTACCCCACCATTATGTTTCTTTTCAGTGTATTTGGCATTTATATGTCTGTTTGGCTACTGGTTTGATTATATATCCATTTTGCTTGTTGGATGTTCTGTGCTGGATTTCAAAGTAGCAACAAGAGCAGGCCAGATGTTGAGCCCAAAAAGGTATATGCTGCAAGTTTTACCTTTCAGCATAAACTTCTGAAAAGTTCGTATTGCAGAAAGGCTTACTGTAGTAACAGGTATTGTTACAGTTATGAGAGCCTATAGTGAGGGATTTTAGCAGAAAATTTCCATGAAAGTCTACAGTGTGGCGTGTTCCCATGTGCTGAATTAGTTGAAGATGCAGGTGAGTTCATAGCACGGAGACTTTGCTTTTCATCTGATAAAGGCAGTCTTTGTTACCTACACTGGCATTGCAAGGATAAACTATAGTATGGTGGATGCATCAGTGGAAATAGTCTTCCATATTCATACCTGTCATACTGCTTCCCTTTTCACAGCAGCAGATTTCAGACCATGAGATCTTTCAGTTTCATGTGTACAGCTGAAAAAAACAGCTGAAAATAGCAGTTAACAGCAATTTGGGCTGGACTGGTGCCAGTGAAATACAAAAACTTTTAGAGTCTTCCCTTGCAGACCTGTATAGTTCTTTCTTACAGAGCAGCATATGAAATGAGAACGAAACTGTGAAAACTTGAACAAAGATAAAATGGTGGGGGAGGGTGCTTTTTTTGTTGTTGTTGTCTCATGGATATTCATCCGGGAAGTACAAAAGAGTATAAGAGTTTAGTAATAGGGGATTGTTGGAGCACAGCCTCTGTTTTCTTGTCCTGGGGAAGCTTGGGCTGCTTCTGTCATCTTTTTCCCTCAGTGGTGTGAGAGAGGTGTTAGGTTCAACGTGTAGACATTACCTTTTCTTATGCTCCTAGGGAAATTTATTTTCAGGATTTTCCATTTGTTTCTTACAGCCTTTGCCGAGTCAGTCCTCGGAAGCTCTGGCATATCTTTGAGGTTATCTTGGAGGGCCCACGAAGAACACTTGTCCTTGGCTAGGTGTTAGTCCATCCAGTAATAATAAATGATGAATTAAATCCCATAGTTTTTAGAGCATCCTAGATCCTGTGCCTCGCCTTTTTCCTTAGCATTTCACTCTGAGTTCATTCACCTCGCAGTGCAAATTCACTTTTGCTTTCAGTATTTTAAGAGCAGATGATGTACTCCCAAGGTTAATTCTTTTCTGTTCCTTCTGCTAGTAAGAAAGCTGTAAGCTGTGTGTTTGATTGTCACCGAGTTTCTCATTTTCTGTTGCGTTCTAGACTGCAGTGTAACATCCACCTGCTCCTCATGGAACAGCTGTCACTAAGTCTGTGCTGATCTCTGCGCTGTCGGATCCTCGTTCCCTTTGACTTTGTGATGGTTTCTGTAATTGCTCTGCACTAAAACTTTTCCTTCTTTCTCAGACTAATTCCTTGAGTTGGTCACCGTGTGTGTGGAAAAGCTCGCTATGTGGAGAGTTAACCTTTCTTCTGGGTAGTTTTGTAAATCCTGTCCATGCTAAAACTACTGGCTTAATGATTAGGCTGAAACCACTACTTAACTATATTTTTTTTTTCCTTAAAGCACAGCTTTGTACAACTATCTTAGAAGAAAAATCAGACATTTTTTGTGTAGCCCTTTCAAACAGTTTAGGTGGAAGTAATTCAGTTCAACTTGGATATATTGTGTTTACAGAATTACTTACCAGAATCTAAACGAAACAGATTGTTATGTAATGAAATGTACACATATAAATTGAAGTAGATGCTTTATCTCTATTTTATTAACCTAGATGATGAGGGAAGAATCACATTAGAAAAAGACTTCATGTTTATTTATGGCTACTGTTAATTTTATTTCCTAAGTAAAAATCTGAGTGATGTTATGAAATTCATTTGCAAAATGCACACTAATGGATATTCAGTAAAGTCAGTTTCCATTTGAAAGAGGTGGGAAGGTAAAAATCTGACCTAATAATTTGAAAGTAGGGATTACCTGATAGGTAATTTCATATGTAAATTTAAAATGTGAATTCTGAAACATGGACAAGATGTGACTCAGAAGTTAAAATCAGATTACTGTATACTAGCTGCCAGTATAAGTAGAAGAATATATGTACATTATTTAAATTGCTAGAATGATCAGAGTAAGTAGAAGAAATTTGACAAGTGTGAGGATGAGGCCATTTTTCTGGGGATTATTTGCTGTATTTCAAATCTTTATTATTTA
This sequence comes from Athene cunicularia, assembly GCF_003259725.1. Lineage (NCBI taxonomy): Eukaryota > Metazoa > Chordata > Aves > Strigiformes > Strigidae > Athene > Athene cunicularia. Next base: position 5,714,833 of record NW_020799110.1, read on the forward strand.
AAGGCTTGGTTATGAATTCACTGTCCTGGAGTTCAGCTTACTTGCACCCTCCCTCCTTTCTATCTGTGTTGGAACTGATCTGAGGAACTGCAGGGGTGGAGTTTCATTTCTAGAGCTGAATTTAGGGAGCTGGAAGTTTTGACTAGAATATTGTAGGTGGGATTTGGTCTTTCTCATGGTCAAGTGGCATTTGATTTTGCAGACTTTGGTACAAGCCATGTGTGTGTAACTGGGTACTCTCTTAACTGCCAGAGATGAAGTTCTGTGACGGTTTATTTCAGGGTGTGTAAATATAAACTTTTCTGATACTGTATCTTCTACACAAGGAATTGTGAAGATGTTAGAATGAGATGAAGCTGTAGGTACTGTAGGGTGTATGCTCAGCAATAAAAACTGAGAAGGAGAAGGAAGGGGGTTTGGGCATCCAAGGTGGATGTTGTTTGGAGACTGACTGGGCATCAGTGTGCCTGTGGGAGGTGGTGAGCAACATCCTTTGCTTCACTTGAGGGTTTTTTTGTGTTCTTTCACCTATTAAACTGTCTTTCTCTTGACCTAGAAGCTTTCTTGCTTTTGCCACTATCCCCCTGGGGGTGATGGTGAGGGAGTGGCTGCGTAGGTGCTTGGCTGCTGGCTGGGGTCAACCAACCACACCTTACCCAAAAGCCCACTTCCCAAGACTGTTTTAATACAATGAAATTAAGAACCAATTTCTTAGTTATGAGTCTGGTTTAAATACATGACGAGACGAGACACCTTTCACTTGAAATTAATAGTAACTTTGCAGTGGCGCATGAAGTATCACCAGTAACTTTGACTAAAGAGTAATTCCAAAAATATTACTTGAGACAAACAGAACAAGAACTGTTACCCAAATACAGAACAACACACATTTTTTCCTTAAGATTATATATCCTGACGCATTTGAATTAATTTTGTTACTGCAAAGAGAATGGAGTTGTCATAAAACTTTGTGACAACTGAGAAAGTTCTGTGTCTGGAACACCAGTAATTGTTCCAATTTATTCAGTTTTTGTTTTGTAATAAAGTATCTGGTAGGTGCTTACTATGATGTGGATACTTTATTGGAGGACGCTCCTACAACCTTCTGAGAATCCTAGATTCTGCTTTCTATGTCTCCCATTTTTAGTATGCCTCCGGCAGAGTTCCAGAAACTCAGCAGAGCTTTTATATAGGTTTGTAAAGAGATTTTTTATTTTTTTTTAATTTCATTGCTACTTTTCCCATAATGGGAAAATGGAGACCGAAGAAACTTCTGTGGCTTGCATCACCCTGCATCTCTGCCAAAGACACCCTGTTTTGCACTACTCCAGTTTCTCTGGTGTGTATGTATTAATAGTGTAAATGCAGTTCCACAGAGGAGCATTTATGAAAATGTAAATAGCTTTTATCCATCTTCCAATTAGCAATTTACTTTTTTTCCTTTAGGCAGATTCACAGCAGAGCCTGGACTTATCGCAGTGGTATCCAGTTATAAAGCAAGAAGCAGAAACTGATCCTCAACCACCCTCCTTTTTCCATCCCAGGTAACTGAATTTTCTGTGTAGATCTATAAGCAGTGTATGTACAGGTATTTATATACTTTTGGCTATTTAAAAATAATTAAAACTGAAAAGATGAACTTGTAACATGGACTGTTAGGAAAATTCTCAGGGATAGCAGAGCAATAATTGAACCCTAACTTTTTATGCATTTCTTCATGTAAATATTAATGAACTGCTTGTGAGTGGTTTTTGGTGCAGGACTCAAGCTGTGATCTATGAGTGTTCTTCAGTAGGCAATACAATTGAAATGTAATTACAGTTTCCCTTTTCAGAGTAGAAATGACAGAAGGTAATTTTTAATCTTTCATATTATAATACAGTGCATGCATGTGGAAAGCTGCATAGGGCCTATTTACTATGAGTGCAACTTAATTTCCTTTCAAAAAAGACTTGTAAAAGGTGTTTGAAGGCTTTCTTCCACACCAGAGTAATGGGTACAGACGAATTGTCTGTCCAAGTGCGTTTCCTTAACACAGTACAGAGTTTGTCATCTACATCAACGAGGGAAACAGTTTTTCTTGTACCTCTTATCCTCATCCCCGTGTGGTTCTGCATTTACTGTAGATGGGTGAGATCAGACTCAAAGCAACACACACACGTGAAACTAGTTCCCACACAAACATGTGAATGGTGGAACTTCTGTGATGGGCCCCAAGTTTGCTGTTTCTGTCGGTGCCTTCCTTCAGAACTGGGAGAAAGGAAAGTATTGAAGATAGCAATGTTAACTCTGGCGCCATGACTCTGGTTCTCTTGGCACTGACCTTAACACATTTGGCAGTCTTTTCCCTCTGTACTAGACAAAAGCTGAGTGGTTAGGTTAGGGCAGTACAGAAGGAGTCCAGAAGTCCTGAAGCTCTGAAAATCCAGAGGGATCTCTCAGTGTATGTGGGGAAGAAGGTTCATCACTGGTGTCAGACACACCCCAGTGCTGTCAGTGCACAGCTTTGCTATTTAAAGAGTGATATGCTCATTCCCACTACACTGATCACTTCCCCCATCCTCCAATGCTAATATAAGGATTATGGAAATGCTAGAGAGTCTGGATTCAGGATTCTAATTTCACTCTTTGCATTTCAATGAAGATTTCATATGATTTTTTTTTTTAATCAGCCATGTTTGGAAAGTCCTCTTGTTTGATAGCCTCAAAACCTTATCTAGATACATCTACTCAGTATAGATTAAGTAAATCATTAGGATTTCCTTTGCATAGGAAAAATAAGGACATGCTTATTTTTCATTGAAGCCTTTAGAGTCTGAAATCACATTAAATTAAACTTACTGCTCTTTACCAGTCATCATTTATTATGCCTTACCTTTCATTCTTAATTTTACTGTTTCAGTTACTACCTTTATATGTGTGATAAAGTGGTTGCCCCAAATGTATCTCTTGCATCACAATATAAGGATGTTGCAAAAACAACAGTCAAAGCTTCAGAAGTAATTAATTCCTTACCTGGACAGTCAGAGAAGAAGCTCAGTAGTGGAAAGCACAAAAAAGCTGCCTCCTATCCAGAGCTTTCTCTTGAAGAACAGGAAAAAATTGACTTGAAAACTGGTGTGGAGCAACATAAACGTTTAGGTGAGTAGTGAAAATGACGTTGAAGTCTTTTCATTTTTTATACCATAAAATTTTGGAAAGCTCAACACTGAGCTAGTATTTTGTGATGTCACTTCAGTTTTCCAAAAATTCTTTTGACCTTTTTCTACAGTTTTCTTTGCATTTTTTTTTTTCCCTCTGGAAATTTAATTTTCTGTGATTATTATGCTGTGTTCTTTTTTCCTCTCTAGATCCACCCGTGTCAACTCGTTCTTCAAGAGGTGGAAAATCTGAACGTGTTTCTTCCAAAATCCCTAGGGACTCTAGCCGTTTTGAAGTAGGTAGTGATGTGCGAACCTTGTCCCCCACGCTCATGAAGGACATCAGTTGTGAAGATGACAAGGGAAGGATCATGGAAGAAGTAATGAAAACCTACATCAAACAGCAAGAAAAACTAAATACCATTTTGCGGAGGAAACAGCAGCTTCAAATGGTACAGTGCCAATCTGAGTGCATTTCAGCTTTGACACCAGTTAGCTGGTTGGTTCTAGAATCACTATCACATTCATTTAGAAACACCAAAACACACACATCATTGTCCCCCCCAGCGTGAATCCCGACACCAGCTCTTTAATATCCTTTATGCTCATTAGGTTCAAGTCCACTAATAACTGGTGTGTTTTCAGTTTGCAACTACTATGTTCAAACAGATGCTTCTTTTCTTTTATCCAAATTAAAACTACTTCTTGCACTTCAAAGTGTTTTCCAAACATTTAAGTATTTTGGCAAATACAGTTTAAGTCCTCTAAAATTTCTCAGTTTTCAGGCTTTTAAATCAATATGCTAGGAGTGGTCTTATCACTGCCCTGTATAAAAGAAGGATACCACCTTCCTATTTCTATTTGATAAGCCCTTGTTTTTAGGGGGATTTTATTAGTCTTTTTTAGTAATGGATGACATTAGAAGCTGGTGTTCGCTTACACTCATTTCTGTTTTCTGAATTAAGGTAAATACTGGTTTTGCTTCTTACATTCATATACCAGACCCAATATTTTATTGTAGTTTATTTAATGTTAAGCTATGAGCTCAGATAGGGCCCCAGAGCTGCTACTTTTAAGTTGTTCTGCTGTTGGAGGTAAAGCTTGTAGATAAGTTAAAAAAAATAAGACTTTAAAAAAATACCAAAATGCTAGTGGAAAAGGAAATCAAACACATATATTTCGGTTTTTGGTGATGCACTTCTTACATCTTCAAAGTATATTTTAGTAAATCAGTACTGCTGCTTTCTGTTGGAAGTTGTGAATCTGTTTCTGGAAGCTCCATGTACTTGCAAGTATAAACAATTTCTTAAAAATGAAAATGCTTACTGCAGAATTCCAGGCTGTCATTGATAAGTAGATAAATACCATTATCAGGCTGTTGTTATCAGTAGATAAATGTGCTCTTTTTCACCTCATTGTTTCCAGATACACATTTAAATTCAGTTTTTTACTTTTCTGATCTTTGAACCAAGGTGTATCTGATCCTGATTTTCCTTGACAGGAAGTGGAAATGTTAAGCAACTCTAAAGCTATGAAGGAGCTAACTGAGGAGCAGCAGAATTTACAAAAAGAACTTGAATGTTTGCAAACAGAGCATGCTCAAAGGATGGAAGAATTTTATTTTGAGCAGAGAGACTTAGAGAAGAAATTGGACCAAGTGATGAAGCAGAAGTGTAGTTGTGACTCCAATTTAGAAAAAGACAAAGAAGCTGAATATGCAGCACAGGTGAGAAGGGAAAGTTCATTTCAAATCAAACCATATTTGGTGTATCAGGAAATTGTGAAGCTATTGCTCAGCCACTTTAAGGTTTCATCTTCTCCATCTGTTCTGATACCATAGACAAACACCAAAACAGGTCACAGTGACAGCAGTATTTATTTCCTTGTTCCTTGATTGAAACTGAGGTAGAATGCAGCTCACAGGAACAAATTGTAGTATTTATGAAATACTGATCTTAAACATAAGGTCTGTTACATCCCCATTTAAAACAAATTGTGTTTTTAATGTACATAGGCTTGCCCATGTTTTGGAATTAAACATTCTCATCTTAGTTACAGAAATAAGCTATTCCTCTTTTTCTTCCTTTTATGTTAAAAAAAAAAAAGATCTGAACCTTTCAACCCTCTATTTGTCAGATTAATAGCATACCTTGCTTCTCTTTCTGTTTCTTTATGGTAGAATACTCTGCACTATTTGATGAGACCCCTTCTGTGCTCTACCAAAGCAGTTAATCAAGAGTTCTCTTGGAAATTAAAATCATATTTTTGTCTCTCATTCCTGCCTCTTGGGTTCATACATCAAAACCTGTGGAGGTTTTTTCTTTCACTTTCCTTTTAACTTTGACTGTTGCTTCTTTATGTTGGAGGTTATTCATGTCATTCCAGTGGGAAAAATATAGTTAATGACAAAGGAGCCTTGGAATGTCCCTTTTCAAAGTCATTGCAGTTCTGATTAAATGTATAGTGATGTCTTTTGTACTGTGTCACAGAAAACTAGTCTTGACAGGTTTTTTTAAGGTAAACAAAATCTAAAACTTAAGCTTGGTAAGGTTTTGTGGTCATTTGATCATAGCTGTGTATATTTCCTGTTCTCACTGTCTCAAACTAAGAAACAGGCAGTACTTGAGTGACAGGTTTTGGTATTTTGGGGGAGTAGGGCAGAGACTAGTATCATAAATCCTTCTCATGAATTTAATTTCATGACATCTCACTCTACAGATTCCTAGCCTTTGCTGCCAGAAATAATCCTCTCTGACTAAGGCCTGATTTACTAAACATCTGGTACAAGCCCTATTACTGCAAGTAACAACATGTTCTAATTTATTAAGATAATCATGTATAACATGTTTTATATGGCTTGTGTGGTTTACTTTAGAGGGTAAAAACCATAGATTGTTCCCCAAGCAGACTGGTTGATTCTTTTGAAGTTAGACTTTGAAAACTAAATATATCCCTTGCATGAAAATTTACTCTGTTATTACCTTTGTGGTAGAGCTGTTCACGACATATAATTTGAACCTTTTTCTCCATTTATCACATCTTACAATAGATTTTGGACCCTAGGTTCCAAGCAGTTGTCAGAAGTACCCAAGTTTAACAGAGGTCCTGGCAACAGGTAACTTCCCCAAGCTGTGTATGCAGCATTTAAGAAAAGCCTGGGCAGCAGTTGCCCAGGCTGCCCTTTCTGTCTGAGAACTGTGGACAGGGAGGAACCCTCTTTGTACATTAAACAAAATTAATAATTTGGGATTTGCAACTTGCTTAAATGTCTGTTCTTCTTTCTAGGCCTGTCTGAAGATGCACTAGGTATCTTCTCCCTCTTTTTGACTTCTTGATTGAATTTTGTGTTTTAATTGTTGCTTTACCCCGTCAATCCCAATAGGGCAGTATAACCAGTACTGGAATCTTTCCTTAGAGCTGGAAATCAAAACTCAACCAGGGATGTGCTTACGTAGTACGTGCTGCAACATGCAGGCAGTGAGCACTATTGTACTGCAACAGTGCCCTTAATCAAAGTGCTGGAGTCAGAAGACTTGCATTAATAGCCTCTTGCTGTCTAAGAACTGCTGAAATATTTCTGATTATACAAAGAACTCTTTAAATATTTCTGATTATGCAAGTGGAGATGAACATGATGTTTCCCTAAAACCAGCACAGCAGTTCCTTTCTCCTTCGTAGCAATTGGCCAACGCCTGTGATCCTGTATGCTCCTGCTTCTTTCATTCTCAAATCTTCCTCATTTTCAGTGAGATGTATGTATGCTCAGTGGTGATTTAAATCAGATAGATACCTATCATTATAAAGGCAGATTATTTTTTTTAGATTCAGTGAGGTCTTTTTGTAAGAAATAACTCCTTAAATCAATAGTAGAGAAGATAACTGGTTTCCAGTCTTCTCCCTGGTTTAACTGCTGGTAGTATATCTATAAGCAATTTGACAGTAACTTTTCCACACTTGAAAAAAAAACCATCAGATGTTTCCAGACCTCACTGTAAATAAGCTTTGATTACGCTCTACCGAGTCTTGCGTTTTACTAACTTCAAAGATGAAAAGATATTTAATTTCTGTGTTTAAACACAAAATACTTCACCAAAAAAATTGGACTTAGATTTATATTTGAACACACCCATAAATGCACAGGTGGTTATTGAAGATTTTCTGAATGTCATTTCTGGTAATTCTGTTTCATTTTTACTAAAGGGTATCAGAAAACAGTGTTGGTGGTTTTGTTTGTTCTAGAAATGCATTCAGGCTTTGAAATAAGTCATATTTTGTCAGGTAAGGGAAATGAACCTGGGAAATAAAAAAATGCTGTTTATTCTGGGCTTTGTGAAACGTCTGATGCAGACACAATCACAATCTTCCTGACAGGTTTATGTATTAAGACATGGTCTTGTGTGACAGTTCACATAAATACAATTTACATGTATTTAAAAATTAGGATTTCCCTTTTTTTTGTAAAATTGCGGGATGATGTTTATGCAACTTTGCATATTGATGTCATTTACTAATGGCGAAGTAGGTAACTACATAATTCTTGATAACCATAGAAGTTGAGCTGATAAATACTGGTGAACTGAAACATCTGATGCAGAGGGCAGTCATCAGTGGTATCTTGAAGTGAATAGCAGACATTTACAAATAAGTTTGCTAAAATTTGCTCTGCCTCTATGTCTTCCCTCTCTGTTTTACAGCTAGCAGAATTGCGACTGAGATTGGATCATGCAGAGGCAGATAGACAAGAGCTTCAGGATGAACTGAGACAAGAACGAGAGGCAAGGGAAAAGTTAGAGATGATGATAAAGGAATTGAAGCTACAGATCTTGAAATCTTCAAAAAATGGGAAAGGAAAATAAAATTGGAAGAGCAAACATGACTGCGTCCTTCAAACAGGGTGTTTTGGTTTTTAATGAATTGTGAGCAGTTTCTGTGTGATAAGAAAAAGTATTCTCTACAGATTTCTATTTCCCAGACAATTCCAGATGAAGATATACATATATATAAATAAATAGAGATAGGTATACATTTTTAGATTTTCCTAACCAATTAAAATCTGCATTTCTTTGTACTGGTGTTTTTCTCAAACAATGAAAAATACGAAACTCTTGATTTAGAGTGACCAGTTTGTCTATTTCTAATGCAGTCTTGAGGACTCTATACCTTTTAACATTGTCCGTTAAAATATATGTGGTGACCTTTATTTTGCTATCAATTGCACAACCAGTTGTAAAAGTACATGAAAACCATTCTGAATTCTTCAAGGTCAAAAATAGGTTGGGTTTCAGTGAGAATTATGTCTTCTCGAACTGGGGAAAGTAAAGGCAGCTTTTCATCTGTAAGGTAATACTCAAAATCGCCACAATGATAGATGATTGATCATCAAAAGTGATTTACCAGCATGAGTTTTTCCCATAATTTCATTGTGTGAAGTCAAGCTGATCTTTTCAGTATTTTCTATTTAACACCAGCATTTGCTTGTCATGCTGGAAGAAGAAAACATTAGGGGTTTTTTGTAAATTAAAAAATTTACAATTACAGTGGAATCCCTGAAAATGAAAAATTCACATATTTTCTTTTGTTCTGTATAGTAGGTGTGAAAGAAACATTAACAAAAGGCTTAAAGGTGGGGCTTTTCCTTCTAGAAACCGAGAAAGCTTGGTTTAACTGGCTTTCAGATACTAACGCTTTCAAGAAGCATTTATTAAAAAATATCTAGTCATTTCTTTAGTACCCTAAGCCTCCACGCTTTGACCTTCTTGCCAACTTGTGGATTTTTCTTCCATTTACATATAACAGGCCTTAACTGACATTGTGGTAATAGCTTAAAAAGTAAAATTCTGAGATACGGCACTTTGAAAAATCATTTTGATAGTCTCTGTATTTGAATGGCATGGTAATGTTACCATGGATTAAGAAATACAGCATGTTTGTTAAGCTATAACATTTGAAAATGTGTAATTGTACAGAATTACTGGTTTATGTATATATAATGTTTGAGTACTTCAGAAGTCTGGTTCCTAGTAGATTAAGCGCATGTCTACAAAGTTGGATGAAGAAATAATTTTTTTGCACTTCTCTCCAAAAAGTTTGATACAGTTGACAGATGTTAGCGGATTATGTCAGTGATTAGGAATATTTTAGTAGTTCTAGTATTTCACTACGTAATTTTAACCTGGGCTTTAGCTTCTGTTTTTGAGGTACTTAGGTTTATTATTTTCTTAATAATACATTTAATTTTGGATGGAACCACTAGTAAAAGCCTACATTGATTTTTTTTTTTTTTCTGAAGTAGTAGAACTGAAACTTTTGAGTTCTTCTTTGTTTCTCTTTTAGTGGTATAACAGGACTGAATATCACAGAGAAAGATAAAATTGCACATATCTTTGAATAAGGAATGAGGTGGTAAATGTCATGGAGTCACAGGATGATTCTTTTATAGCTGTGTACAATTTTCTTTATGAACTCTGTGTCATATTTACACTGACAATTAAATCAGGTTAGATGAAAAACTACCAAACAATTTCCTTTGTCAGTGTTGATCAGAAAAGAAGACCCAGATTACATTTTTCCCTTCTTCAACTCCATCTGCAAATTTTTGCTTTAAAAATAATGAAAAGGAAAAAGCCTGTCTTTGCAGCATGGTTTGGAAGGAAAGGTGCTGACTGTAAATGGTTCTGGTTGTATATGCAGCACTTGCTTTAAAAACAGAATGAATGTTTTATTGTGACAACCACCAAATACACAGCTGTAGGGAGAGTAGGCAAGAATGTTGATATAACTGTGATGGTTAGGGGAATGGAGCTTGAAGTAGTCCAACTTGATTGACAGAACCTGCATTGGGTTAGCTAGATGAACAAATAAGAAAACACCATCCTGGGAAACTGAAGAGTTTCATCTGGGTGTTATTAAAGGATCAGAAGATAGCGTTTCTAGTTGCTTTTCAGTATCAGTGTTTTGAACCAGACTTGTTCGATTGCCAGTGTAGATAAGGCCGTACAGACTCGTTTAATACAGCTGCAGTAACTAATTTACCACAGTATTTATAGCTTAGCTGTTGAATGTATGGAATCCTCATGGGATTATTATATTAGAATACTGTATATTCCGTTTCCATTTGGGTCTTGTCTCTGTTACGTGACTTCTGCTCGGATTTCCCCTCGTGCCACTGGTTGATTTTCAGCAGTGGCAGTTGCAGCAGAGTACTAGTATAGCCCGGGTTCCTCTGCCTCAACCAGCTGTTAACTGGCTTATGCTGTAGACTATTCAAATGCTGGTGGCCATAGTTTGTATTAATATTTTCACTGTTGCGAGAACTCAAGCAGCTATGAGAAGTTTTAGCGATTCCAGCTGCAGATAAGGCCTTCTAATCGTTCTAAAACATCTGGCTGAATAAGCTAATGGAACATTTATTAAAATGACTTTAAAAGTAGCTTTGTAAATATTCCATTTAGTTAATCTAAAGTTAGAATTCATTTTAAATTATTGTAATCCTCTTAAAATTCTTAAATATTACTTTCAGGCTCTTTACATAACAAATAATTTTCATATGTGTAGACTTAATTTTATACTGATTTTAAGTAATAATGTATACATAAATGTGCCATAGATTTTTGTGTGTTCACAGTCTTTGAAATATAGTTTTTTAGTAAATTGTAAATACTACCGTATCAGTTCTAGAACAAATATATGTTGACTTTTTTTCACTACCTTATGCTAGTTATATTGAATGGTTTATTTTACAGCCTAATATAGGAACTTGGAATGCACACTTAAGGGCCCTCACTTCAGTGCACACTTAATGGTAGAAACTAATTCTGTCATTAGGTCCTTGCTTTTAGCCATAGCATGCTTATTTTGTTTATTATTATTTGTTTTGCCTTCAGTTATTGCTTGCTAATCTTTCAGGCAGGAAGTCATTTTCCCAGATAGTTGTGACACAAAGCCTGTAGGAAAAAAAAGCCTAAAATTGTCCATAATTTTGAAAGTTGCATTATTAAATACCTAGACCAAGATCAGAGTTGCCTAGTGCACCTTTTGAAACAAAGTCAGTAGGATTCAAGGTGAATATCTAGTTTGCTCCTATACTTTTTTAAAAGAGAACTTTCACATGCTTTGTGTACTTCAGTCAACAAGAAAAAAAAATTGCTTAGAGTAAAACTCTTGTCATTATGGCAGTCTGAAAGCACCCTTGTTCGTGGTGTAGCCATGCATCCCTAAACAAAAGAGATTTTTACCAAATCTCCAAACTTAACTAAGTCTGTGTTTTAGTTTTTGTAAAGCGTATCGTTTAGTTTGAATATTTAGATAAATGTAGTTATGTTTCACATTCTTAAACTAATTTTATTCTATATTTAATATATTGATAGCTTAGGTGTAAAATCATTTGTATATAGTAAAGGCATAATGCAATTAGTGAAGTAGGAAAGGTTGAGTGGGAGCATAAAGCTACTGGTGGCCTGAAAAAATAAGTCTTGGCCCATATTTTAGAAGTCACAATGTTTTATTCATATATTCTTGTTTTATGTTGGGGGAGGGGATAGCTAGAATGTGTTATGAAATTTTTCGAAAACTTTCCTAGCATTAGTCATGAAGTTGGCCTTGAAATGTTGTCATGGTCAGCTTCCTAGAATTCACTTGTTTGTAGAGTATATATTTTGATTGTCAGTAAAGATAACAAGTTTGTATTTTTTCTGCACTTAATTCGTGTCATTTAATCCACACAACAGAGTTTTCTATAACCTGGCGAAGTCGACAAAAGACGTTAGTTACACCTACCTGTTAATCTGTGCTTGGAATACTTCAGTAATGTTATTTAAGATGTCAGTAGTAAGCAGCAGAAAGCTGCAAATTTCGGGTTTTGTTTTGCTCCTTACATTTGTAGTGTGAGTATTCATCAGTTTTCATTACAAAAAGTTTGTAGAATTTTGTTTGTTGCATATTTCTATTTCAAAAAGTCATCCATTTTTTTTTTTTTAGCTTTTGTGAAAGCTTTTATTGCTTACAAAATGCATGACAATTTTGGGGTGTGTCTCCATTACTTAGAAAATTTTTTTTTTTCAGGGTTAGTGATTCAGTTGGAAAATGTTTGAAAAATGAGTTTTAAGCACTTCATCAAGCACAGCAAACAAATGGTATAAAATTTTGCTATTTGAAAAAGGATTAAATGTAACAATATCAATCGATTTTTTTTTTCCTTCGAATATAGATACCTCACTTAAAGGAAAGCACAGCTGTATACTGTATTTAATTCTGGGAAATAATAAAAGGTTGGTCTAAAATATTTTGTTGCCATTATGTTGCTTTCTGTGATGGACAAAATCTGTTTTTGTGTTTTAATTCTCTCAAAAGTATTGATGTTGACATGCCAGTATAATTATCTCAAATTACAGAAAGTAGCTGCAAAGCCAGAGTCTGTGTTAGCTCAAGGCAACAGGTTGAATGACTATTCTGAAACCATAGTAAAATCCTGTGAAAAACGATCAGTGCATTCAACAATTTTTAATACTTTGCCAATGATGTACAGTCTTATTGTTAGAGTTGCTGTGGTTGCATTACATGACACACAAAACTGTCCTCTACCTCACGTGAGATTTAACAGATATTTTATATGGTTTTAGTAAACAAGATGCATCTATCTGGTCACTTAGTTTACAAATTTTGAATTATATTTATTGAAACATGACATACTGTGCTCTTAGCTTATACCTCAATTGTATTTTGTGCTGTTATCCATTTTCATGCCTTGTAAATACTTGTATAGATTGTGGATTCAAAAACAAATAAAGAACTGTAATGGCATAACGCTTGTCTTTGTAATATTTTTGAACACTGACTTCTAAACTTGACCTTTTGAAAGGTGATTAGTAACAGTGCTTTTCTGAGGAGGCTTGATCTACTTTGATTACAAAAAATTAAAACCTGATCACGCTGAAACTTGTTAAGCACAACTCCCACTGCCTGCAGCAGGTCCTCAGTTTTCTAAAGGACATTTTTAGCAAAATCTACAAGATCAATAGCCCTCCCTCACCATGAGCCCATTTCCTAAAGCTCTGTGAAGATACTGACACTAAGATTTCTGTGTATCTTGATAAAAACTTGGTATTTGTAGGTGTAAATACAACCGCTTGTGTATTTGGCACACTGTGGTGCACAGTTTTTGTTGCTACTTGACCACTCTTGAGTTGTTCACACCTCTCCTTAGCAGCTTAGTAATGAACAAGGTGAGAGTCACACATCACCATATAAAATGCTAAGATTTGTAAAAAAAGTCAGGAATGAGAATTACAGTTTGTTTGCTGATGGAAAAAAAGCCTAACAGAGACACTCTGGGGTTCTTTGTTGTTATAAATCACATGGTCATGTTGTGTAACTTTTTTGTCTACCATCAGGGGGCTTAAACAGCAGAAAATTCAGAATGGAACAGAGAGGCAGGAGGCAAGGAGAAGAAGGGAGCTGTTCCTGTAAGTGACGTGTGAACGGGTCTTCCATTTAGGTTGAGCATCCCCCACTTAAAACAGTAGACTGCTGGTCACTTAAAAAAATCCAGATTGTAGTAAAAAAATATAACTTGTACTATAAGTAATATTTTGGAGATTTTCTAGGTGATATTTATCGATACTAAGGATTTGGGCTTTTTTGACAGGTAAGCAAGTGCAGTCACTTACATGTACTTAGATTCCTTCCTCTCAAATCAGCAAAAATGCTTTGTCCTTGTTTGAAGTACTGGTATTGCATATAGAAAATCCTGATTATGTTTCATATTATTGAAAACCCTTAATGCTACCATGTACTTGCCTGTATTTTACAGCTGAAGAGAGAAATGAGCAGGATTAACCAGGATGAAGATGAAATTGGTAATGTTTTGATGAGCTCAGCCTTTAGTATGGAAGAAAATTAACAACTAGCTGTACCACTTAAAGACTTAACCCTGTTTATTTCTGGATCCCACGTTATATTTTTACACTGCTGTATTTCCAAGTGAGGGCGAAGCTATTGGGCTGAAAACCCTGCAAAGGAAAAGTTCAAGGTGAGTCATTTGTATGAGGAAAAAGTCATAGGGTGTTAGCTTGTGTAAGTCTGACTAATGGCAACACATGTCATTTGTCAGAAAATAACAATGCTGATCAACGAAAAACTGCTTGGGTGACAGGGTTAAAAGATTGATTTTTAAGGTGTTCACACTGTTGTTGAAGTAAATGCATGTGTAGCGCTTGCTTTAAAAATGGCAAATTTTAAGAATATTGCCTTAGGTGTATCAGTTTAGTATATGGGAAGTCGTTCTTTGTTTCTTATTTTATTGGTTTTGTGAATCATTATTCACTTGTAGCGTACTGACTTCTATTCACTTAACTATTGGTGGTATTTATAACACTGACAAAATAGTAGATGTTTCCTGTTTCTATTGACATGAATAAAATAATTTGGATGGTGCCCTGTGGGCACCAGATCAAGTACTGCTGAATAGTACTAGTAACTTCACTAGTAACTGAAGTGTAAAATCTACTTCTTGCCCGTTGAGCTGCTGCACACTCTTTGACAAATACATTTGTGAAGGAAGATGTGGCAGTGTAAGGAGCTTTTGAGGTTAAGGAAACTGCAACTGTAAGAGGCTGAGCTACAGGAGGATGTGTCCGCAGCCTGTGAATTCATATCCTAAAGCATTTTAAAAAACTGAGGTTTGTGCATTAGGATGTCCCTACACTGTCACCATGTAAAATGCTTCTAATCTCAGCCTTGGGATGAAATGGGATATCAAGATATTGCAAAATTTTCTGGTATTTTGAAGAAAAATGAAATACTTTGAAGTATGTTAAGTATTAGTGTGATTTAGAGAATATGCATGGGTTTAAAATTCCAAAGGACTGTGGTGACAGTATCGTTGGATGATACAGGGTGGGATCAGTCATCCCAAAGCTGTTAAGTAGCCTTATGCCTGGTATTGATCAAAGCGCAGTATTAAGCTGTATGCATTTGTACCTGACGCAAACAGACCAGCTATTTAATTTGCAGGGATGCTGTAAATGGAGAAAATGCCAGACTGAAAAACTGCAAACTGAGCCAGCAAAGGGGAGAGGCAGGAATGTGTTTGTCAGCTTGTCTCCCAAACTCAGGAGCTGGCATGGGATCTGTCCAAGGCAATTCTGGGGTCCAAGAAGTGGAACAACATTATTTTCACTTGAGACATGACAAGTTTATCTCCTGAAAAATAAGCAGGAATATTTTGGGGAGAAAGATTCAAAACATCCAGAATTGAACCCTAGACAACATGAAAATGGTGGTTGGATGTAAGTGACAGCTTGCTCCACCTGAAGTGGGTGCAGCAGAAGAATAAGCTTTGTAGAAAGGTTGGAATCACATCAGGAAAGCCAACGACATCATGGCTTCACAAAAATCCTGTAAACTGGGTATAGAAAAAACCCCAAGGAGTAACCAACAATAAAAACCAAATGTGAAAACAGCTATTAAATCTCCGTTTATTATAAAAGTTCCTCTACTATTTATGTAGTAACTCCAGTGTTCAGATGAAGCTTTGACAAAACAGAACTGTGGCCTCGTGCCTTTGAATTTTGAATCTAAGGAATACGTAACAAATTAAATTTAGGATGGACTTGTTCATGTTCTTCACTTTATTTGCTAAAGAATGGGAAAAAATACCGTTGGATGAAGAACAGGATACATTTTATTCCCGACACCTTAATCCTGGAGTGTATTTTCCCGTAATTCTTTCTCACGAACAGCTCCAGGAATGAATCAAACTCGTTGCGTCATGCTCTCGCCCATTTTCCCTCGCTCCCATGCAATGCGGACGGCTCCCCACTAGCGGTCTCTCCAGGCATGTTTTATCTGCGGAGATCCAAACCCTCCCTTTGCAAAATCAGAAGCACTGGAGGACGCACAACGCTGAAATTTCACCAGGGGTGTGTTGGCACCCGCTAACGTCTATATGTGTTTGTGAAAATACAAAGTAGAGTTGGGAAAATATCCTGCCTGCCTATTTCTCCTGATGCAGAACGGGCGGTGAAGTTTCTCTTGACGTTTTGCAGTGGGCTGTTCCTTGCTGTATCAAGTAGACTAAAACTTACACCCATAATGAGTCTGAGTAAAAAGCTGCTCATTTTAATTTCAGCATTCAGAAGTGGAAATAAGGTGCTGTTAAACACGTATTTAAGACCCCATGAGTGTTAGTGAATACTTCTGAAAAGCCAGGCACGAGCAGAGAACACAGTGGTGGGTCTCCCATGTTTTTGCAGTTACTGAAAACATCAGGAAAGACCCAAGACTGATTTTGTCCTTTTACTGCAGCTGTGCTGATAGATTTGATGAGATGATCAATTCCACCCTCTTGAGTAACCCCATCCACCACGTTTCTTGTCCTGTCTTTTCATAAAGAGGTACCAGTGTGGTCATTGTCTTCAGCGTGAAAACACTGCCTCGATTTTTCTCCCTGGATGCTAAATTTTGAAGAGTCTGGCTGTTCGCATTCGAATAAAGCAGTCTGGTTTGTTTTTCAAGCGCGGGTGGGTGTGATTCCGCATCTCCTCCTCTCCACACCCTCCTTCCCCTCCAACTCTCTTGCCGGAGCGGCAGAAGTTGGGGCTCCCCGCTCGCTCCTCCCATGCGCTGTGGGGCTGGAGACGGCTCTGACCCCTCCCCGGGAGGGAGGTGGGCAGAGGCAGCCGAGAGCCTGCAGCAGTGCCTGAGCAGGGACCTGCTCCTGCCAGCCCCCTGTCCCTCCTGCTGGCAGCTCGCAGAAGGTCCCAGCAGCCGGGACGCGCAGCCCGGAGCTCGCCGGCCGGCTCAGCCGAAGCCCTGAGGGCACTCTCCTGTCCGGCTTGCCCCCCAAGGGAGCGACATGGTGGCCACCTGCCTGCACCTGGCCGGATTTGTCTGCAGTTTCATCGGGTGGATCGGAGTGGTGGTGGCAACGGCCACCAATGACTGGGTGGTGACTTGCGGCTACACCATTACCACCTGCAGGAAAATGGATGAGCTGGGATCCAAGGGGCTGTGGGCAGACTGTGTCATGGCGACAGGTCTCTATCACTGCAAACCCCTCGTGGACATCCTCATCCTGCCAGGTACGTGTGCCCTCCTCCCCCGTCCCTCCCGGAGCTGAGGGCTGAAGCCTTGCTCCGAGCAGGGCAGGTCCTGCCCGGCATGAATCCATGGCGAAGCTCCGTCAACTTCATCAGTGCAGGGGATGGTCCATTAAATATGCCAAAGGATGTGAATGACAGCTCTTAACATGCTTGTAGTTGAGTTACACCCGGTTTTAATCGTACCCAGGTATTGCGATATCTGTGGCTATTAAAGTCCAGTTCATGTTTGATCACCGCTCTTAGTAAACACTCGCTGTTCCTTTCGCATCTTGTATCTCTCATTGCCAAACAGTTTATTGAGGTATAATAGAGTACTTCGAGCTATAATAGAGTATTTGAAGTTTTGCTTTGAGATGACGATGAACTATTACAAATGTTAAGGTTCTGTTCGTCAAAAGGATTTTGAGTATAATGAATCTTTCAAGCGTTTTATTATTAATGCTGCTATGGCTTTTAATCTTTTGGAAGATCGTCGTTAGTCTCGATGGTCTTGTGCTTCCCACATGTTCTAAGGCAAGACAGAACTTCTACCCGGCAAAGAGATGTAACTATATTTAGCTTGTCTTCATATTTTCTAATTATATAGTAATTTTCATCTGGTTTACTGCAAAGCAGAAATTAAGCAAGATGTTTCATCAGTATTAATACATCTTTTGAGCTAATTAAACCTGCCCAAGTCTTGTGTGGTCTTGTCCCGGTAAGTTTAATGATCTTACCTGTTTCAATCACTGTTAACTCTGTCGGGCTGCTTTGTTCTGCTGTGTTTTAGATTGCACCTTCTCTAGCGTGTCAGAGATGCCTCTCTCAAAGCTGGCAGGGTAGAAATTACCATTCCTCGTAGTTTTCTTTCATGATTCCTTATTTATTTGTTTAAACTATTGTGAAATGAATTTCACGAGAGGTTAGAAATATTATCCCCGAGTTCCTCTCTGTTACAGAGCCTAGTCTGGTACACGTAGTACTTAGCAACATTGAATTTCTCACTAGTTCCTATTCCTCCTTTCTCTGTGTGTTTATACTTTTATTTCAGTTGATTTACCTTCCTTATTGTTCAGTATGATCCAGCACAGAAGACAGAGAAAAGGATTGCCCTGAAGAAACATTATTGAATAAAATTTAATAAATAGGTAAATAGGTCTTTCAGCAGCAGAAAGCAGTGCTTCTCTCCTGCAGAAACAAATCACAAAGCAAGATGCTTCTGCTTGTAGCCTATTTGACACCCGCGGCTTTCCATGAGAGGGAAGTTCATCCTGGTGTGTCCAATAGCTGAAATGTATTTAGAGTTTCATTGTCTGCAACGAGTCTTAAAGGTGAAAGTATTCTCATTTAATTGGGATTGATTTCACAGAAACTACACTGGGCACTGCCATCTCCTCTGTTTAGGGTGTGATTTTTTGCCCTGAACTCCTCAGGTAACTTTTTTTTTGTTAAGTTCCCTCTTGATAAAATCAAGCAAATATGCAGTATACACAGACTCTGCATTGCCAGGAAAAGGAAAATCCTCATTCCTGGTGACTTACCTGTATGTCAGCGGGACCTGCTTGAGGGAGGACCCTGTTCACTGATATTGTTTGAGGCATCACGAAACTCCATGTCTGCATGTGGCAGCTTCATTGTGTTAGTAAAGGGGAATGAGAGCCGGCATACTTTGTGTGTTGAGACTGTCCTGAGAGCTGGTGGGGAGGCTCTGGAGCAAATCTGACACTTCTTTTTCTTTTGCATGCAAGTAATGACCTGGTTTTATTTATTTATATAGAAATTTTACATAGTATATAAAAATTTTATATATGAAAATATATTAAAATGAATTATATATACATAAAATATATATGAATATCAAAGATAAATTATTATACACGGACTCCCACAGAGTGGTAGAAATGTCGCAGCCCTGCCCAGCACGCCCACAGTCCCTGGCCCCAGTTCTTCCTCACTGTCATTCATTAGGCTGCTGCTGCACAGGGGCAGGCAGGAGAGGGCCAGGAACTTGTAAAATCCCAGGGAATCCCGTGGAATAACGTGATTATGGCAACTCAAGCTGCTTTGCAAAGTGCAGTTATTTCTTCTCCCTGAGGAAGAGCTGTGCCAGTGGTCAGCTCGAGCCCCGGGTCTCCTCTGAAACCCCGCTACCCACTGGGCTCCTGAGGTGCAGTATGGGGACGTCGCTGTGGGTGGTGTGTGTGCCTCCTCCTCCCAGGTCAGCAGTCCTCAGCTCCTCAGGGCACCTGGTGGTGGTGTCTCATGGACCCGCATGTTTCAGTAATGGGTCTGCAAGTATTCACCCCTTCTCTGGGTGTCTGTGGGCCTCCTCTTCTCACAGCAAGCTGCTCTTTAAGGCTTTAAATTCTTGTTATTTAATCAAGACTCTTTGTGGAGATATAGTGAAACACATTTCTAGCTGTTTCTCTTATTTTCCCTTCCCATATTTCTCAGCTCTGTGATTCCTCAGTGTCTTGCTGGGAAGAGCTCGTGTTTTCCAGGCAGTTCTGCTTGTTCATTGGAAAATTTTGAGCTTGTACATCCCGTGTTCATGCACTAACCACCATACTGTAGCCTCACTGCTTTAATTGCTCACACAAAGGGTTGAACCTGTCTCCCATATTCCATGAGAGCATTGGGAGCTAATCAAACAGGAGCCTTTGTCCAAAGGTCTCCTTGTCTTGTGCCAAATAATTAAAATCCTCTTTCCTTGCCTTGCCAACAGGGTATGTCCAAGCATGTCGAGCACTGATGATCGCCGCCTCCGTTCTGGGTCTTCCCGCTATCTTCTTGCTGATAACAGTCTTGCCCTGCATCCGGATGGGCCACGAGCCTGGAGCTGCCAAGTACCGGCGGTCCCAGCTGGGAGGGATCCTCATCATCCTCCTGGGTAAGGCGCCCGCTGTGTGGGGAGAGCAGGAGGTCTTCCTCTGCTCCAGGATGGCACAGGGCAACCTGGTTGAGCACGTTCCGCTGAAGGGATGGTTGTCCAGCCTAGGCTGACTCTGAAGCTCTCCAGCACTGCTGCAGTCTGTGGAGTGAACAAAAGGCTTGAACAGGAGTGGGAGGACAGGGACAGGAGGCCAGGAGCGAAGCAGGGTGAAGAGGGAAGGGCTGCAAGACCCTGCTGTGCGTTGTCTCGTGGAGTCCTCGGGCGTGACCACTGCCTGTGTCTGTGGGAGGGTGATAGTGATCGCACACAGGCAGCTGGTTTTGCTGGTTTGCTGTGGAAGAGATCCTAGTTTTGGAGAAGGGTCTGAACCTCCAAGCTGCTTACAGGGAATGGATAGCCTCTGAGTTTTCCCTGGGCATTGCAGTTGCAGCCAGGTCAAAGTAAGCTGAGGCATTTGGGAAGGCAAGCCCATGGCTGAGGGGGTGCTGGTCCTGTGGGGACAGCAGGGGAGGGATCAAGGAGGCGACAGGGACCTGGGAAGAGGGCTGGCATGTCGCCTGTGCCTCCCAACCCCCTCTGCCCAGCCCTTGCCCTTGGCCTCCAAGTTTCCCTGGGAATTTCTTCCCGTCCTCAGTGCATGCAGAGGAGATTGTTTTGAGCAGTGCAGACTGTGGAGCTCATTGTCCTCAATGCAACACCTGCATGTTCTTGAAGCCTCGTCATCTCAGCAACAGGCTGCAGTGCCTTGTTTTTACCCGTCTGTGTGGCAGAGGAGGAGGGGTGAGGCAAAGTGGCTTCTTTGTGTGGCTCTGCTCATCGCTGGCGGCCAGCGCTGACATCATGCCCGTCTTCTTTCTTCTCCTTCTCCTTATTTTTTTTCAAGTAGGCACTGGATATAGCTGCATGCTCGGAGGGGCTGTCCTCTAGATGCTCCTTCCTTGCAAACAGTCACTCGTCTGGTACCTTGGTGAGAAGCAGTTAGTAGGAGTCAGTATACCTGAAATCTAAGGGACTGAGATCACGGGGCACTTTCAATGCCTGTGGGGTTTAAGGGCACATTGCCACAGCTGGAAATCCTAAAATCAGCTTTATAGGGCCTGTTTAGGACATCCCAATCATGAACAGCCACATTAGAAAGCTGTTGGACTTTCATCCCTGTCACAAAACCCTAAGTCACGTATTTGGACTTGGCAAAGTGAAAGAAAAAGTGGGGGTTTCTGCCTGTTAGTGCCAGAGGAGTCTGCTCTGCCGGATTTCCCCTGCCCAGGATGGGGGAGGCCGGGCAGAGCTGCACTTTTTGGGAAACACACATGAGGTTTTGGTTCCAATCAAGGAGAATTGTGCTGTAGATCAGCCCCATTTGCCTGGCTGCAGACATGGAGGTTAGAGTATTGCCCTTAAATCTGCTTTGCCAAAGGGCAGCAGCATCACAGGACCAGCACACGCGGCAAACAAACTGCAGTGTCAGTATTGGGTAACACTGCATTAGGACAAGTGAAATCCCGTATCTTGCAGCATTGCACCAGGGCTTGGGGTCTCATGTGCCACTCTCGGATCCTGGTCTTGCTGTGGTGTAACTCCAGGGAGGAGAATAGATGTAAGAGGATGGAAGAGTTGCAGTGTTCCATAAGCCAGGCTCCTCTCAGCCTCAGAACATGGTTTTCCCACTAAGTAGTTCCTGTGAGGGAAGGAGATGGATATTTACAAAGACATTGGCAGTTGTCTCTGGGTTAGATTTGGACTTCTTACTGATTTTTACCGCCGTGAGTTCTGAAGTATCTGCAAGTGAAGTGGTTTGCTCATGACAGTGATGTCCTGAATGATCTGGGCTGGGAACAGCAGCCTGGTCACAATGTTTTAGTCACAATTACAATAATGTTCTTTTTGTCAGATCACAAACGAAGAATAAATAAGCTCCTTTTTTCTTCTTTTTTTTTTTTTTTTTTTTAAAAAAAAAAAAAAAAAAAAAAAAAGACAAACCAACCCACATTTATTTTTACAAAACCCAAATTTCTCCAGGCTGATCACCGAGACAGTCTCTTTGGAAGGAGAATAATGTACAGAGCTTGGGACTTTGACATTATTTAAGCTTATTAATGATCTGTTATTTGCAAAATAATGTGTTACCTTTCCAGAGCATTTAATAAGCATGAATCACACATCAAAACACATAATACTGACTTAAAATTCATTATATTCTAGAAGTAATATGCACTGGACTGTTCTTATTTACTGTCTGGCCACTGAACTCTCATTTGTGGTTTTCATCAACCGCACGGGCTCCAGCCTTTTCCTCTAAGTGGAGACCAACTCCCAGAGCTCTGCTTAAAAGAAAACAAACCCCAGAACATTCACTAACAGAGCAGAAATAGAGAGTGGAGATATGATCAGGGATGCTGGCCCCATGGCAAACTTCACTTGTTGCTTGGGGAAAGGATGACAGTTTGTCACTGTAATTTATTAAAAAGGAAAACAGGGGTTGAAACACAGCGTGGAGCCAAATGAAAAAAAAAAAAAAAAAGTTGAAAACTTGCCAGGAAAACAATGGGCTCAGATATTCCATTGATTTTTCTGTCCACTGATAATAGCAGGCTGCAGAGTGCAACCTGTGTGCACACCCTCCTATCCTGCCTGCTGATGTATTTATGTCTTTGCTTGATCCTATCTGTCCGAGAGAACTGATTTATTGCTGAAAACAACCGTCAGCAGAGGTTTGCTCTGAGCCAGTAGGAAAACATTTCATACGCTCGTGTTGATGGAAAAACCCTGGCCCATCCTGTGTTGTTGATACTAATTTGGGGGACCCCGTGCTGGTAACGAAGCAGGCATTTTCCTAATGGAGGTGAGGGACTCAAGCCGCTGGAAAACACAGATGAAAAATATGTTAGTTATTGGGAATTACTACTGCAAAATGACCAGATTAGCTATTGTATACTAAATAAAGGGCATCAATAAGTTTTTTCTGGTCACTGCATGAGATTTACTTGTAAAATCATAGATATCAAGATAAAAAGATTGCCTTGAACGTAGAAAAAAACCCAACATGGATATCTACTATTTCAATCAAATGCTTTGAAAGAGAAATCTGTGTGACTTTGAGTCAGCAACTCAGAATAATTAAATTTAGCAGTGAAAGAAAAGTATTCTTTCCTCTGCAGAAAGCTTTTAACTTACTGTTAAGGATTTTGGCAGGGACTCACTGTCCCTTGAGTTAGAGCAATTCTGCTCCATCTCCCCCACCTCCCTAAGCACCCTCTGTGCTTCTAGTCTACGTGTAGTTCCATCTGATTAAATTATGCCTGTAATGTAGAATATGTAGAATAATGCAGAATTAAATTATGCCTGCAATGAGTCTCGGCTCAATGGGTTGAGCTCCTGCAAGTCCATAGTCCAAAAGGACTCAGAAATGCTGGGAGCCTGGGATGTGTCCCTGTGGATTTACAGGGATACGTACTGAGTGTTACGGAGACAACTTTTCCAGGATTGCCTACTCTAGCTGCAAAAAGCAGGCAAGCTTCCCACCACGTGTGTGCCCCAGAACATGCCTGTTTTTCCAGATAACATAGTTGGTCTAATATAAAATATTCCTTCTGTTTGCAGACTCTCTTTGATGCTAGACCATATTGACTACAGCAACTCTACTGTCTAAAGACATTCATATTTAGGGAGAAGCAAAGAGTCTCTCGGCATCAGCACAAAAGAGAAGGGTTAATAATTTCTATTCTGAGAGTTTTTCTTTGTAGGCAGCTATTTCAGTGCTTGAAACTTGCCCTAAAATGCTTTCTCCAATCCCTTTGGGTTTCTTGGCAAATCAACTTTTTTCCAGCTTTTCTCCGTGACACAGCTAAACCAGAATTGTGAGTTCATCAAGAAATATTGCAGTCGTAGACCGTCCTTTTCAAATCATCTCGGAGGATTTACAGCCCAGTCTAATCTATGCACAGCGATGAAATCCCGTCCTGTCTCGGGGCGTTCCTCTTGCTGAGCAACGGGGTCACTGGTGACTGACGGCAGCTGGTAGCCTCCGAAGACAGAGAGGTCAAACTAACCCATGCAAAGTCCTTGGCTTGTGCTTCACAGCTTTCTAGTATTGTCAGCGTTAAAATAAGGTGGTTTTACATGTAGTTGAGCCACATGCACAAGAGATGCCATTGTGTCAATGTCCCTGAGAGCTTTTCTCACCCCAGTGCAAGTGTTTTCTTTGGCCCTGTGTTGTGGGGGAGGGTCTGGATAGATAAGGGTCTTATAGTCTATGGACATAAATATATATATATATATATTTACTGCTGACAGAAAAAGAAAAGATGATTGTGTCTTTTTGGAGAACAAAGAAGCTTTTTATCTGGAGCCCATTAGAATGCTTTGCGGATTCCCAACTGATACATTTTTGTTTTAAAGCACTGGGGGCTCACGAGCTGTTTGCAGGACTGATCCACACGCAGGAGAAATGCTGTTCTCCCCTCCCTGCCTTCTGCAAAAATCCCTTCCAAAGCCGCAGGGCCCTTGCTTTGAGGAGACCCAAAATTATTACTGGCTTTATTAGCATCCTTCAAATGTTCTTCTCTTTTCCATAAGAAAATATTTTCTCTCACAATAACTGCAGCTATTGGGGATGGGTTTTCTGCTATACTGGCCAGGAGCTATGGTTTGTTCTTCACTTTAACTAAACAATCTTATTTTTAATCTCACCCCCTTTTTTTTCCCTCTTGCAACCTTAACTTCTTGACACTGCCTCCAGATACCTTTTAACACGGTCGGTGGAAATCTGTAATGCTGCCACGGTCCTGTTATTGTTTTGCTCTGATTCTCTGATAGCCACAAGGATGGAGTCGTGCACAGCTTGTCCTAGAGGCAAGTAAATATTGACAGATTAATTCTTCTCAGATGTACAGGCCATAAAGGAGTATTGTTTTAGGACCTGCTCCTGTGAGGTGATTAACACCACCAACTCCTGTTGCCCTCGGTGCATGTGGGGACTTTGGGGGATGGAGGTAGGACCCTTAGCGAGGGTAGCGAGTGTGACCTTGTGTAGCACAAGTAGAGTGCAGGGCACGTGTTTTCTCCCTGCTTGGAGTAAACCATGCGTGTGTGCTTGGAGCAAACGGTGTGTGTGCGCTGCACGCTGAAAACACTGTGGTCCCCCTAGCCTGGCTGCCTGCAAAGTGCTGAATTTGAACCCACTTTACTGTCCTGAGGGTATCTACTTCACATGCCAACTGCCTAGCAGCCCTCACAGCACCACTGCCGCAGCCCTCCTGCTTTTCATGGACAGAAACTATGGAATTTCCAGCAAAATTTTAAGCCCTCGGTCATATTTTGACACACTGTAGACTCTAGGTAAAAGACTGTTTTCCTTTCAGATACAGTCCCCTTTCTATTCCATTCAGTAGGTTTCTGGAGAGCGTCGGCTGGGTTTGTCCACATCACCTGACACACAGAAATTTTCCATAGGGAAGTGGAATCTGCTTTCCAGAGTTGTGAGACATTTCCTTCTCCATAAAAAAAAAAACCCAACCAAACCAACAATGACGTAGCGCTGCTTATTTTGTCCTTGCCCCTTTTCTGCTTCTCTTTTATGAACCCAACTCTGTCTTGCTAAGTGCTGGGATATTTTGTTAATGTTTATAGAACCACTCAAGTAGAGCAACTGCAGTGATGCTGACTGATGTGGGCTGAGGACGTAGCATGAGAGTTCATGCAGAAATTGTGATTTAAAGCAGTTGACTCTGGGCCACCGATTTTACTGTCTCACCAATGCCTATGGCTTTCATGCTCTTGCTTCATATCTAATCTATTCCTAATTCTGCAGCTCTCCAGAGCATCAATTTCAGGGATGATTTTCATTCTTCCCCCTTAAAGATATTTCTAGGGAACAAATTTATTTTCCTTGTAATAAATATGTCAGATTGTGTCAAGCAGCAGTTGGTTTTTCTTCTTGTTTGTTGGTGCCTGCGAGAGATGGCTGTTCTCTTTTGATCTCTCCCCCCACGAGGCTCCCACGCTGCCTCCTGCTCAGAGATCTCTTGGACCAAGCCCTGATGCTGATGCTCCCGGGTCCCACCGTGGGACTGCAAGAGAGGAGGAATGGGTTTCCTCTCTGTTCCCCATCCTGCAGAGCCTTCTCTCTCCGTTGGCATGCTTTGTGTCCCCGCAGTGGGGCTGCATGCTGGACTTACCTTTCCTTTCCATCTCTCCCCAGCCATGTGCGGTGTCGTTGCAACCATCTGGTTTCCCGTGTGCGCCCACCGTGAGACCACCATTATGAGCTTCGGCTACTCCCTGTACACCGGCTGGATCGGCTCTGCCCTCTGCCTCTTCGGCGGCTGCGTCATCGTCTGCTGCTCGGGAGATGCCCAGACATTTGGTGAAAACCGTTTCTACTATGCCTCGGGATCCAGCTCCCCTACCCACGCGAAGAGCGCTCACGTGTAAGGTCCTGGGGATGTCCCACGGCTGCCGTCGGATGCTTTGGCTGGTGGGTTTGTGTGCCCTGGGTTTGCTTCTACTGACACACACTGCTGTCAGGCTCCCAGGGGAAGATTTAGAAAAGCAGCACAACTGTCTGGTAGTTTGAAGCATTATTTTCCCCATCTGTTCCCCTCTTCTCTAGAAAAGAAAGCTCCAGCCAGCCCTACCTCTTGGTCCTTCCCATTTTGTCCCATCCACCTGCCCCATCTTCTTGCAGCCAGGATGACTCAGATGGATTGGGGCTGTCATGTGGGTTTTAGGGTTTTTATTTTATTTTCCATGCTCCCCTGATTATAGGAGAGTTTAAAGCAATAAAAAAGAAATGAGAGAGACACTTTCCCGTTGATAGAAGGACTTTGATAGCTTCTCCCACCATGTCACTGTTTGCTTTCCCCTGCTCAAGGTCACTGCTTTGGCATGGTTTGGGCAAGAGGGTAGGGACGAAGGCTGTGCTCTCCCAGCGGGCAAATGTTTCTCTTTTGGAACAAGAGCAGGGGAATTTTTTTCTGCCTTTCTCTGTAAATACTTTTGTATGGGTCTGATCATTTTAGTAACAGTATTTCCCCCACCCCGCCCCAGTCATCAGTATGAAGGAAACAGAAGCAAAGGGTCCTAATTACATGGTAGATAACAGTGCCTTTTTATATATTTTAAAGTGACTTTGGGGGCTCTAATCCCCGCACTCTCTTTTGGTTTGTTTTGTTTTCCTTTGTACAGGTCAGTTACTAAAAATGTATTTTTACATTTTTTTTAAATCCTTGCTTTCTTCCTCTAAATTTGTGTTCTGTCTTGCATCGTTAAAGTAGCACATTTTAACACTCAGTATAACATACCTGTTACGATACAATTCTGGTGAATACTGATGATGCCTTTGTACTTTCAGTGAAATACTGTACAATAAATAACAGTACCTGCAACCGTTGGCTTCTTTTTTTTCATTCCTTCCTTCCCCTGTGTTTCCATAGCTAGCTTTTCCATGACAGAGGTTTCCCAGTGATTTTGAAGATATTATTTATTACAGCAATTCAGGATGAGAGATTCTGCTCTGCTGTAGAATTAAGTGGGCCTTTTGTGGTTTTTTGAGAATATTTAAAATATGATTAATCTTCCTGCATGGTACTGACTGCTGTTTTATCCATTTGTTCTTTCAATGTTGCTGATAGCAGCTTGCTGCAGTGGTACCGACTCACGGTACTCTGCACGTCGGGGAGGCTTAGGAACACACTGAGACTGTGGAGACGTACCCCCAGCACTGCCTGGGCGTGCTGAAGTTGAGAAGTCATGGTGCTGGAAGTGCTCTCTGCTAAAATATTAGTCTGATCCAGGGTCATCGCTCTGATTAAAAACCGTATAAGATCAAGATCTAACTCTGTCCTTACCAGAGGCTGTAGCAATTTAATTATGTTGATTCAAAATCCCATCTGTTCCCGGAGATGTTAGCTGAGTTCAAATAATTTGTGTAAGCCAGGCTTCAGGAACAAGGAAAGAGGAATAGATGCTTTTCAGGCACGACTGAGGGAAAGAGCCCAGGTGTTTGTGTTTGTGTAGGAGGAGAGGGGACTGAGCAAGCAGAGAAGAGAACCAACCAGATTTTTTGGGATGATGGAGAAGAATTTGAAAACAAGGCTGCTGCTAGTCAAGCCTCGGCAGATTGGGGACTGTCCTTACATCTTGGTCTACTTCAGCAGGAGAATCCAAACTGGGTGACACAGCCGTGGGCAAGGATGCTGCAGGTCACACCCCTCGCCTCCTCCCTATGGGAAGCTGAGGCCAGAGCATTTAAAAGGAGTCAGAAGGAGGACGGCTGTACAACCACCCTTTGCACGGACAAGAGATGGGCAGCAGCCCTAGCAACTGCCCTTAATACCGCGCGGTCTTGAACGCGTCTCTGTTGTGTGAACTGTGTGTCGGTGCTGTCCCAGACAATGCACCCGAGGCGGGCAGCGGCGCGGGGCCGGCGGCAGGACACTTGTGCCCATTACATCACAGGCAGGGCACAGGCAGTTGTTGTACGCGCTGGAGAGACGCTATAAGTGCTGCCATTGATGTGCGGGTGCCACGGGCGAAGGGGTGGCGCACAGACGTGCCAGCTTGTGCAGGCTGCCCGGGGATTGTGGATTGTGCTGCCCGTGGCTTTAGCTGAGCAGCGGTTCTGCTGGTTAACCCCGGGACCGACGGCGGCGTGGGAGACCTCAGAGCAGAAAGCTGCTGGAACACTGCCCTGCAAATGGCCCTGGAGCAGACTGGGAGGGAAAAGCACAGGAAAACCTGACTGAGATGCCTGAGGGGTTTTTTTTGGCAAGGTGTTGGTGCTGCTGGGGGGTCCCAGGCAGCAGTGCATGACCCGATGGAGAACGAGTCCTTCCAGGCAGCAATTACGGGTTTTTTTTGGTGCCCACACTCTTGATCTGCATCTTGGCGCCGTCAGGCACGTGGGGCTGGGCACCCTTGGCAGGGGCTGGTGCTGGGGTTCTGCTTGCTCGGCCCGCTCTGCCCATGGTCACCGGTTACCAGTGGCCAATCCCAAATCCAACCCTTAAAAGGCCCTGGGCAAACTAATCAGAGGAAGGAAGAAGCTTTATTTCAGGGAAGAGAATTAAAAAACAAAGCAAAACAACCCTGGAGCAGCCGCGGCAAAAACAGACATCTGCAACTTGGAGCGAAAGGAGATGGGGCCAGGGATGGGACAGGATATTAGTGCTGGCACCGCAGAGGGGAAGTGTTTGGAGGGAGCACAAAGGACATTAAACTTACCTACTTTTTAAAGGATCAAAACTGAAATACCAGCTTTTGCCCTCCCAAAGCACTCTGCTCCCCCCACTCCCCCGTGGGGTTCTCCTGGGCTGGGTTGGCCGCGGTGCTGTTGGCTCTTGAAGGCTTCTGGTGCTCGTTTGCTGTCCCAAAGCCTCAAAATAGAGTCAAATATAATTCTTCTGAATGGAAAAACTGCTCCAGGCCGTGCCTAACAGCAGCTGTGGAGTGGTGGGTGCGAGCTCTGGTGGTCACCCTGGCGTGGAGGTGGTAGTCCCCGATGCCCCGGCAGAGCCCTCCCCAGCTCCACCAGGACCAGCTACAGCTCCCTGTCACGGGGAACGTGCCTGGCAGCCTCCCAATTCCCCAAAAAAACAGGAGGGACCCCATCGGGGGACGCTGGTGGCCCTCAGCACCCCGAAGGGGAGAGGCAGCAGTGGCTCTGAGAGCAATACTTGCCTCCCTGTGGCCCCAGTGCCTGTGCGAGGGGGTTGATGGTGCCGTGACACCCATTACCCAGGGGAAAGTTGGGTGCCAGCAGCCCCATGAGCAGGCAGGAGGATGTTGGTGCTTCCTGGGGCTTCACACTGCAATAGTCAACCTGCGGTCATTGGCTTTAGGTTTTTTCTTTTTCTTTTTTTTTTTTTTATTGTGTAAACTGATAACCTTTTTTTTTTTTTTCACAACAGTTCAAGTAAATACCAAAGTCAGCCCATTGAAATAGATCTTCTACAAAGGAAATTTTGAAGCACTTAAGGCAAGATTTGTTCATCTCTAGCTTCAATTTAGCATTGAAAAAGTATCAGACCTTCAGGTACTGGTTGGCTTAACAAAATTTATGTGGGATTTCTTTTTTTTATTTTTTCAGTTTAGTCTTTCATTTCAAAGATTTACATTACTATGGAAACTGATACTAAGACACATTTGTCTCTCTCTTTACAAATCCCTTAGTTCCTGTTTGATTTTTAAATGTAAAGGCACACAATAAAGCTTTATGCATTTATTAAAATATACAGATTTTGGTAAATTTAGATTTTTTTTTCTTAGTATCTTGGTAATATATATATTATATATATAGTTGTCAACAACACAATCATTTGAAAATAAAAATCACCCCATAACACATCTGCATATTTTTTTTCTTTCTTATGACACGCTACAAGATCCCATTGTACAATGCACCAATGGGCTTTTGGAAACCACAAAAAAAAAAAAATCAGTAGAACAAACTTTTTTTAACAAATACATCAATTTCATACCAGAACTGCAGAGAATTGTTACACCAGAAAGTACCATCTGCCAAAAAAGCAAGATATACATCAGAAAGACCGAACAAAACGAAGTGAAGATCATTTACAACATCCCATGTCTTTTGGGGCGTGATTTCTCTGCCATGTGGAGGATGCCGGTGTGCTGGGCCTCGTAACTGAGTGGTCGCAACCATGAAGAGTGGATTTGTGGGGTGACTGAGATCTTATAGAGTCGTTTTGGAAGATTTGAGGTATTTATGCTCCGTCCATATCATGCGCTGGGCCCCCTGGGGTGTGTGCCCTGTGGAGGGCAGTGGTGGGACCAGGGTGGTACCGCTCTGCCTGTGTCCTCCTGATGGGTCAGGGGTGTGAGAACCTCCCTGAGGGGGAAAGGCTGGATTTTGGGGGTTTCAGGAAAACAAGCACTTGCATCCGGGACTGCTCCTGGGGCCAGCGGTGCCCAGAGGCGATGGACACACCCGAACATTTGGGCCTTTGCAGCTTTTGCTTGTGCCCGCTGAAGACCCCAATGCCTGCTACAAGGGAAAGCACGTGAGCTCCCAAACGGCGGCAGGACCCGTGTGTCCCCCGGGCACTGCTTCCCAGAGCAGGGTGGGGGGACCCTGCTGCAAACCGGCCTCCCTGGGCAACCAACATCTGCTTGGCCGCTGGCAAACCCAAGCAAGACCCAGCCTGTGGCTCGGCTGCCTTCTCTTTGCAGCCCTCTGTTAGGTGGGATGTGGTGGGCTAGGGAGGAGGGTACAGCTCCTACCCCCCGACACGGTGAGGGCTGGCGGCAGCCCATCCACACCAGACGGTGCTGTGGCATCAAATGCCGTCTCCCGGCAGTCCTGGGGACGTGGTGTGACCATCCTGCCCCAGCGCTTCCCTGGGAAGGGGAAGGAGGATGGGTGAACATGAACAAGAGCAGCCGAAGGGCTTCACTCAGTGCATGGATCCAATGGAGAGGTTCCTAAAGACACCAAAGAGTAAGGGATCAAGCCCTCGTCAAATTATACAGCATAACTAGAGCGGACATGACAACAGACACTGGTACTGGTAACTGCTCTGTAGCAAGAGATTAAGGCTGCAAAAAGAATAACAGGCTTTGATTCAACAGGGTACTTGGGCATGAGTTTGTGATTCGGCAGATGCCTAAATACCATGCGGAAGCAGGACGAAGATGACTACCTTGGATATGGTACAGTACAAGAGCTGGTAGGAAAATAGCATCAATCTTTCTCCCTGAAAATGTAAAGCCAGACCTGCGAGGTGCCATCTCTCCTGGGTACTTCTAAGGCATCAAGGATGAGAACAGCCAAGCGTGAGTGAGAGGTGACCTTTGCAAGAGGAGCTCAGCACTGCTGGAAAGGTTTCCCGAGCTGGCCTGTGAACGGTGTGCACATTGCAAACAGCTTTTCCTTGGGACACACTTGGGGTTTTTGTTTGTAGAAGCATGGTAAGGGTGGGCAGCATGAGGAGATGCCAGAGCAAAGCTTACGGATCCTTCTGCCAAATCCTCGCTCCCATCCTGAAGCTCTTGCAGAGGCCAAACTTCCCTTGGCTTGCCTGGGGCACTCTGGGTTCAGATATGCAGAACTGGATGCTCTTCTCCACTGGGAAAAGGACTGTAGTTTGTGACTGTTTGGGACAGGAGCTGCAGAGAAATTTTTGCAGCCATGGAAGAGCCTCTCCATCGAGCCCGTGAGCCCCAGGAGTGATGGGGATGGGTCCAGGCACCCTCTACACCCAGCAGCCCACTCACCCACAGAGGGTGCCAGGCAGGCTCTGCACTGCGTTTCAGGGCGCTGAGCCTCATCCAGTGAACCAAAGTGTTAATAGTTCCCAGCATCACATATTGGAAATCCTGACTCATGCCACCGTCAATGTTAAATTATACCCTGGGATGCCAGCAGCAGCCCCTGGTACTGGGGATTGGTCTGGGCAGCTCCAGGGGAGCCCTGGGGTTGGATCCATCCGCAGCCTTCGGTAGCCGGGAGGAGGATGAGTGTCACTGTCTGATGGGGTGCCTCCTTGGTTATCATTTTTTCAAAAAAGGTGTTCCTCCACTGCAGTGTTTTAAACTAAGCACGTTGGCGATGGGCTCCAGAACTGGACGAGCTGCTAATCGCTGACTCAGCAGTGCAGCTGCTGTCTGTGCTGGGGGAGACGGAGGCTGCGACCAAACCCATCACCGCTGACACTGGGGCAGGGAACCTGATGGCACTGCTGGGGGTCATGGCCATGCTCGGGCTGTACTGGAGGATTTAACTATGAGAAACATCCACCTGCTGACCACCTCTGCCACGCGAGCCACCAGCTCTGTTTGGTTTCAAAGTGAAACACGTTCACCTACAGCATGAGCAGCTTTTCAGTGTTTTTTCATACAGCATCACCAAGCCAGGATCAGAAACAGGGAAAATGGTACAAGGTGGAGATGGCAGCAGGGGTATTTCAGCAGCTCAGTCCTCTCCGCTTGCCCAGCCCTGCCAAGATGCGGCTGACCCACGGACATTGCTATTTTGCCGGGGCACGGATGCATTCCTGAAGCACTGAGGCCAGAGCGAGCACTGAAATGTGCCCACCACAGGGAGGAATTATGGCGCAGTCATTTTTGTAAGAGACAAAACGCGGTGGAAAGAGCTCCCAGCCTCTGACGAGGGATGCTCAGAGAAATGGTGTGTGGGCCTTGCTGACCATTCGTACAAGGTGGGTTGAGCCAAGAGTGGGTCACAGCCCTCGCTGTGACCAGAAATGGGACCAGGTTCCCAACTACAGATTTAGAATGTTTGGCCATGCTGGGACTTCAATGTTTGATTGAGACACAGAATAATTTTGAATTTGGGCTGCTTGGACGTGGGGTGTGGGCATGGACACAGGGGTAGTACAGCTGTGTGCGCCGGGTGCCTTTGTGCCAGAAAGGGCCAGGGAAACTCTGTGTGATGGGGCCAACATCCCTGGATCCACCTCTGAGCTAATCTCTTGAAAGGAGTTTGTCCATCTCCATTGCCTGTCCCTCTGGCTCAGCAATTACTTCTAGGTGGTTCAAAGAAAAAAACACACGTGCTAAGAAAGTGCCAGAAATGTAAGAGTGGCATCCCACTGCTGCGGCCATCAGGTGGATGTTCCCCAGGGACAAGTAGTCTTGTCTGCCCTCATGTGGCTCCTTCCACCTCTCAACGCCCTCCCAGTTTGGCACATCTCCCACTCCACCGCCTCCACCAGTGCAGCTGGTGCCAGGAGATCAGCCGGTTCCGGGGGATCAGCCAGCCTTCACCAGAGCGAGACCCGACCGGTGGAGCTGGGACGGGCCACGAGTGCGTTTGGTTCAGGGTCAACGGCAATCGCAGAGCGTGTCCCGAGGACCAGAGGTGAGCGGGGTGGTGGTGGAGGACCCGGGGAGGATGGGACAGGATGGGGGAGCCACGGGGACCCTTCCTCATCGGCTGGTCAGCGCGGCGCCCCGCTGTCCACCCTGCTACTCGGGTGAGTAGTCCAACTCGTCGTTGGCGATGAGAGCCTCCGACGGCGGTTTGTGCCTGCCTTTGCTTTTCGACCTGCTACTCGTCCGATGGCTTTCCTTTGCTTCTGCCATTTGCTGGTATGAGAAGCCCTTGTCCTCGGAGGGACCCCAGCCCGGGTAGCCCTCACCCTCAGTGGCATAGGAGAAGCTGTCGTCCATGGAGAAGGGGTCAACGTCCACATCGTAGCGCTGGTAGGTGCTCTGGTGGAGGGCCTCCTCCCGGGCACTGATCTCCAGCGTGCTGTTCCACATCCCATAGCCAAAGTAGATGAGCAGACCTGCAGCAGGCAAAAGGGAGAGGGTTGGACCCCAGCCACTTGCACTGGCCCCGTGCCCCAGGTTAAAACATCCAAAATGGCACCTGTCCCCCAAAACCCACGTCGGGGTGGGTCGGGGATGCATTCCGGCTCACCGCCAGCCTCCTCTCACTCAGTACTGGGCTGGCTTCAGCTGATATGGGTTAGGCATAAGTAAATACGCCTGTATTTTTGA
This sequence comes from Athene cunicularia, assembly GCF_003259725.1. NCBI lineage: Eukaryota > Metazoa > Chordata > Aves > Strigiformes > Strigidae > Athene > Athene cunicularia. Next base: position 5,749,428 of record NW_020799110.1, read on the forward strand.
AGCTAGTGTATGTTGTAGTCAATGTCTGCTCTTTGAAGCTGTTGAGTTTGTCGGGCTGCCAGATGTGACCCGAGGGCTGTATGTTTTAAACATCAGCTGGGATGGCTGCTGGCCACGTGACTGTGCCATCTGCAGCTCTGGTGGGACAGCAGTTCCCAGCAGACGTGTGGAGGCTCCCAAGTGCCAACAACTCACATCTTCACCCTGTTACCCTCCTGGCTACTCTCTTCTCTCTGGAGTTTTCTCATGCTCTCAGTCTTTCCTGCTGGTGCTCACAGCCGTGTGTGCCCTAGGGTTGACAGGATGAATGTATTTGGTATTAAAACAGACATGAAATCCTGTCATCCTCCCCTCAGGAGTTTCATTTCATCTTCTCCCCTAGCCCTACCTGATCTCACCTTCCTGCACCAATATTTTCCCCAGAAGCAAATGTATCTGGGGATGTAATTTCCAGGGGATCCTGGGATTAACCTACCCCAGACGTGTGTGTAGAGAAACTCAGACTTCTCCATATGCTGGGGACTGGCCACGGGGGACTGCTTGTGAGGTTAAATCCAGAGTCTGTGTGGCAGGCTTGCACATCTCTGCCAGCAAAACAAATGGGATGTGCCTCCCACAACAGGCAAGCAGCCATGGATGGGGCTGGTGGAGTCCGTCACACCTTAATGGAGTGGCTTAATTGACTTGTTGCCATTGCTGACAGCTGAAGAGGTATTAGAGGTACCCACAGGGGAAAGCATTTAATCACAGCAGATTAAACTGATGCTTTGGAGTCATCTTTGCTTCCAGGTAGAAGGGTTTGCCCTGGATTTGCACATTCACTTACTGCGTTTGAGGGCCAAAAGAGCCCTGAGCATGTCTTCTCCAGCCCAAAGAGTGCATGTGGCAACTACTGCCCAACAGCTCAGCTTGAGGTTAGGGGATTCTCAGAGATGGAGCTTTGCTGTGGCACCTCAGTCATGCAGGACTGACTCAGGATAACTGCAGTCCTCCCCCCGAAGCAAAAGAGGGGATGGCAAAATGGACCAAAAACATGGTAGCAGCCTCTCCCCAGAGGGTTCAAACCATGAGACTACCCTAAACTTTAACACCTGAGGGAGATCCAAGGTCTGTTTGTGTCATCTCCTGGCTCTACCAACTGAGCTCATACATCTACAAATGCCAGGAGGCATTTAAGAAAGGCACAAAGGCTGGTGAGCCCAGTGTGGTGGCCTGTGCCTGTCCCCCCACCACTCCAACGGTGATTCCTGCCTTTACAGGAGGTGGCAGCTGATTATGACCTTTGCATCAATCCTCATTCTCTTTCCTCACCACTTTCCCCCTCTCAGTCATGGACCCTGAACCCTGCTCCCAAAGGGGAGGGCTGCTGGTGGATAGTCAACCAGGGATGATCTTTTTGGGTGCTGGCACCAAGCTCACAGTCTGTTGTCTGGGGCTCCTACAAGATATATGTTTACCCATAGGGTTATTATTCCTCTGTAGAGTATCCTTGGCTTTGATACTGACTTGCTGTTTCAATTTTCTATAGTCCAGACTTAGGAGCCTTTAGGAGGAGCTATGAGAGCAACTCTTTTTCTCTTGGGTTTGTGGAGTAAGTGGGTTTCTTAGTAAGGTAAAACAAGGGAAACTATGGACATGCCAGAGTCCTGGCTATGTGACAGGGAGCCTAAGTTTGGTAAAAAATGGTCTGCAACAGAGCCTGTGAGTCTGGAGATCCCCGTGCCATGAAGTTAAGGACTTAGACCAAGAAAAGGAGTTATAGTCCACAGGTCCCTTGAGTCTGTCTCTCCCAGAGCTTTTGGGGTTGGGCAGCTCTGGGCTTTGGAAATGCAGTGCTGAAATTTTGGTGTGGGCTGCTGAAGAGCTCAAGTGGGTGAAATAGCAAGAAAGCAGGCAGATTTCTGTAGGAAACCTGCCTGCCAGGCAATTTCCAGAACCCACCTACTTTACATCAAAGGACTCATCAAAACAGTCACCTTTGCATGGAGCAGTTTACTTCCTTCAAACTGACGTTTTCTGGAGGTGTAATTTTCCATTTAGCTGTGGTTCGGGGGCTTGATTAACCGAGGTTTCTAAGAACTTCAGGTTGACAAGGGGCAAATGTAAAGGACTGGGTATGTCCCAGCTGAAGAAGGATGAGCCTAAGCACTCTAATTAGGGAAGTTATTATTAACATCCTTTCAAAAGACTGTCAGTTAAAAAATGAAAATAAATGAATCTGGGACTCACCCACAAAACACCAGACGGCAAATCGGATCCACGTGACTGTGGAGAGCTTCAGCATGAGATAGATGTTCACCAGCATAGCAAAGGCAGGGACAAAGGGGAGACAAGGTGCCATGTAGGGCAGCTTCTTGGGGTTTTCTGGCTGCTGCAAGATCACAAACACCAGCACGACAATGAGCAGGATCATCAGCACAACGAGGAGGACAGCCCACCAGCTCTGCTCGTAGATGTAGTCTGCCCCGAAAATGATGAAGGAGCAGAAGATGAACATGAGGACGAAGAGGAGGATCACGCAGGTGGTGACTGTGTGGCCAGTGGCTACCGTGGGGCGGTCCATTTTCCCTGGCAGTCCGAGGTGGATCCTCATTGTGTAGTATCGAGGGCCAATCAACTTCTTCAGCTTAATGAGGTAAATGTTCTCTGACTCATCTGCCTCTATCCCTGAGGTCATGTCGACCGTGCCGTAGTTGGGGTGATTCACATTGTAGGTGGATTTATCAGATTTACCAATTAGCATCTCATTATCCCCCAGCGATGGCAGATTTTTTGCCCCGCATGTGTTGGTCGGTGGGCCAGTGAACTCTTCTCCCTCGCTCCCTGGGGAGCAAGCTTCCTTCTCGCAGTCAGCCAGGATGCCTTCCTTCTTCTTGGTGTGCTCTTCAGAGAGGAATTTGACGAAGCCATCAATGTCACTCTCAGGCTGGTATCGGAGGAGCAGGACGCAGACAGAGACCAGGGTGTAGGCGAGCAGCGTGCCGATGGACATCATTTCTATCAGGTCCCGCAGGCTGACCAGCAAGGAGAGCAGTGCTGCGAGGAATCCGGAGACGATACAAGCCACTACGGGAGTTTCCGTGTAAGAACTGATGTGGGACAAAAATCTGGAGTGTGAAACGGTTGCAGAAGGTTAAAATTGCAGATGACAGGAGTTCCCTTTGCAATAACTCTTACTTGGCTGGAGAGGCTGGGCTCAGACATGCGATCCCTTCAGGTCTTGTAGTTTTTTGGTGCTTAGACTCCAGACACCGGGGGAATGGAAATACCGCTGAGACTGGATCTGGAGTTAGATCTAGGTCTAACCAGCTCTGAAATGGGCACTGGGACACATGCAAATAAGTGCCAATATTTTGTGCATATAAACTTCTCTCTTTTGCAAGTAACTCTTGAATTAAACGCTCATCCTCCCATAAGCTGAATCTCTAAATACCAGCATCAAATGAGAAACTTTTGCATAGATCTCTCCCGACTTCTTTCCCCCAGGCTTTGGCCTTGGTGTGTGCCCCATTCTGCCAGCACTGAGTCTGTGCATGCCTCCTGGGCCCTGCAGTGATGGCACCAGGCTCTCAGGGTGTGGGACAGTCCCCATCCCTCCCAGCACACTTCCCCTCTGGGTCCCAAGGGAGAAAAAAAAAAAAGTGTCAGCACAGGCATGACTGACCTGAAGAGCAGCCCGTCACCAGCCATGGCATAAATGACTCTTGGCATTGGGAAGAGGGAGCCCAGCAAGCTGACGGTCAGGCCGGCTACAGACCCGATGGCAACGATGAACTTGGCTGCATAGAAGCCATGAGCCACAAACATTTCCATCAGTGGGGACTCGGTGTCGATGGCATCGTAGGGCACCATCAGCGTGAGAATGATGCTCACCTGGGGAAGGCAAGAGGAACAGGACATGGGTGTCAGCTGGGAACTCGCAGGGTGTGGTAGCTGTTTCTAAAGGGTGGAAAGGCAAAAAATTTCAAGTCTGATTGGGATTATATCCCTATGTCCCCTGTGGAGGGGATATAAAATGCTAGAGGTAAGGCCTCCGAAGGCAAGAAGGTGACACCTCGAACCTTGCTGCAGTGGTGCAGGAGGCTGGTGGGACTCGGTGGGGTTAATAACACACCAGGCAGTTCCTGTGCGGGGACAGCACTGCCTGAGTCAGCACTCCCCATGGAAAAGACCCAAAACCCAAGATGGCATTGCCTGGGGCAACATTCTGATCCTATTTGAGCCAAAGAGAAATTGTCTCCCCATGCTGCAGGAGAGGCAGTGGGTGAGTCTTTTTGAAACAATCAGAATATTTTTTTCTCCTTTGTGATTCAGTTTTATCCTTTTACAGCAAAAATCTCTGAGTACAGACATGAATTTACTGGATGCAGAGCAGCTGGATACCTCTTGCATAGCCATCCCCACCCATCCTCACCCTCACTTGGACCCTCTCCCATATCTCCAGCAGAGTCATTGCTGCTTTTCCCAAAAACATGAAGAAACGTTGCTGCAATGCTATTGCTCCTTCCACTTTGCTGCACTTCTGGATGCAAAAATAGCCACGGATGGGGATGAGGCATGAGGAAAAAAACAGCTGCCACCATCTCCCTGCAGCTGGCAGAGGGATCTCGGCAAGGTGACAGGAGCCTGGGGACAAACCAGGGGACAAGCCTGGGGACACCACAGTCACACAGAAATACAGCTGATGTCTCAGTCCCCACCAAAGAAAGGGCCCTTGTCCGAGGGTCAGACTGACACCGCTGCTCACAGGGAGGGGAGCCGTGCGGATGCCCAGAAGGGACATGCTATATGTCCATATGCACATACATATATATTTATGTACATTTACATATGTATAGCCAGTACTTACGGACACATATGCTGTCAAGCACGTGACGAGCGAGGCTGTGATGGCGTAGGGGATGGAGGTGTTGGGACTCTTTGCTTCTTCTCCCGTGGTAGCAATGATGTCAAATCCGATGAAGGCATAGAAACACGTCGCAGCCCCTTTGAGCACCTGCGAGGAGGATGGAGTACCTGAGTGCCAGGAGGGAGGCTGGCACCCAACCAGGGAGAGGGAACTGAGCAAAACTGGAGGAGCCCAGTTCTGCCTTGTCTGAGCTAAAGAATGAGTGGGGGCAGGTCAGGGTGTGCACACACTGGACTGACCCTGGGAGCACCCATAATCCAGTGATCTGGTCTAGGGAAAAGATTTCAGTGTGCTGCTCGAGTCAGTGAAGGCATCTGCATCTCACTCAGGGTGCACCACAAACCTGTGCCGAATGCGCTGGCAGATCCTGGCAGTGGCAGAGGACACCATTAACCAAATTCAGGTTTGCTTTCACAACCCTCCACCCCAAATCCATTTATATTAGTAGGGATCTGGAGCATGTTTACACGTTCCATCTTAGCAAGCTGTCTCATGTGGCAGCAAGATCCGCTAGCAGAGGAAGCAGGAGAGAGCAGCAACAGTCAGATGTGTGCCGCTTTCCAAACAACCTCTGTTTTGCTTGGAAGCTGCAGACAGGTTAGGAGCACATGTTGGAGCACTTGGATGAGGAGTTATTTGTACTGTTTAGGTTTTTTTTTTAATGTGATTTTTAAAAAATATACAATATTAACAAGGACATTTATGGGAATGAAACGCTGAAGCAGGCTAAAGACAGCGTGGCTCCGAGTGAGCTAATTTGCAGTTGTGAAGCTCTCGCATACATCTAGCTAGATAGCTGGGTATCACGTCCGTCACATCTCTGTCATCTCAGCTGAGCACACAGCAAAACTCACCTTTTTCAGGGGACTACCTGTAATTACCTTTTTTAAGGATCTGCTATACTCCTGTCATGATTGTCCTGTGCTGGATTTACTTTTGCAAACAATTTGGGAGACAACCAACCAGCTGAAAATGACGGGAAGACCCTATCGGTTTTGGTGTGTTTTGGATATGTATCTTTTAAAACTATGGGGTTTTGCCGGGAGATATTTGGTGAGTTGAATTGGAGCAGAACAGCTATTTTCTATTTTCTCTGTTTATTTCCTATTGTACAGCATAAAAAGCCAAGCACAATCCAAAGGTAAACATGACCTCTCCTCTCAAATGGGCCTCAGTGCTCTTCTCACTGTTGTTCTCTGACAGAGAGGTATTGATTTACTGAAGGGAGGTGCAGGCACTCTATGGCAGCTTGGGACCCTTTCAATAATCAAGACCCTTGGTTTACTTTACTTTCTTGCTTATTTTTCTGCACAAAACCCCGATGGAGTCGAGCAATGTAAATCTGAGAAATTATCTTGGGTTTAGGCCAGCTGAGATATTTTCAGTCTCTGTTCATCCTTGGATAACAACCAGTGCAAGCAATCTAAAAAAGCCAAATATGTCCAAATTCTCAGTAAGCTTTGAGGGAACATCCATAAAATAAGTACTGGCAGGTGGCATTATGAAGTGCTCAAAACAAATGCTTGAGAACATTGTTGTTGAAAACCAGCCAACACAAGTATTTCCCCCTCCGCAGAGGCTGAGCCAGCCCCTCCCAAGTGCCCTGCCTCGGACAGCCACTGCTGTTTGCTCCATTGCCTGGCAATTAGCAGCATTTCCTGGTGTATATTTTCATGTGGAGTTTGGCTCTCCGGGAGGACATTTTGGAAAAGTTCTGGGTTTATTCTAAGAGGTGGCTGGAGATACGGGCAAAGCATCGCCTACACCCTTTGGGTTTGGTGGAGCAAGGAGATCTGGATCCAAGCTGGCAGCGGTGGAACTTGGAGGTCCCTGGCCAAAGTGCAGGTGGGTTTGGCAGGGTTGGGATTTGGAGAGCGCGATGGAGGTAGGGTACGTACACCACGAGCAAAGCTGAGCGTGTGGCAGGTGGGTGTCACCACTCAGGTGCTGCGTGTCTCTCCATGCACCCAGGACTTACCCCTGGCCATCCAAACGGCAGGAATTGCCCTTCAGACCAGTTGTCACCTTTGACATAGAAGAGACCGGCAATCATGATGAAGATCCAGACTGCCAGGTTAATGACGTTGAGCACGTTGTTCAGCCCCACTGAGTTCTTCACCCCCATGGCCACGATGATGGTGACGATGACAGCAATAACCAGAGCAAGAAGGTCAGGGTATGACTCCTCTCCTTTCCCTAGGTAAGAGAAAAGAGGTGCGTAACTCTCCATCCACAGCTGTGGAAAGCATCTCCAGAAACTCTGTGGGGGCTTTTTAAAACACTTTTCAGACCCTGAAGCTTTGCAGAACTCCTTGGTGTCATTGCAAAGGTGGTCTCCAGATGCCCTTGCCTCCACTAGCAAAAATGGTTTTATTAGGATGATAAATCTTGATGCCTCAAGACCCTGTTAGGAGTTTGGGGAGGACAGCAAACAAATGACCAGGTCCCAGTTTGCATAATAGGTATCTACCAAGCATCAATTAAAAATCAATCAAACATTAAGTTTTTATGGCACAGGTACAGGACAGCTAGCTGTTTTACCTCCTGGTAGGACCCATGGACTGTTGCTGGAACTGCTGGTCATACAGGACCATCACAGCCCTGGATCTCTACGCAGCAGCACTGCAGACACAAGCTTGTACTCTTTAACCAGGCTCTGCGTGTGCCTTAACAGGACTGTACTTACTCTGTTAAATGCCAGCTCATCCCAACGGGGCTCAAAGTATTGTGTATCCCATCCCCCCGAATCCCGCCTGTGAACCAGACGCAAAGTACCAGAAGCAGACGGATGGTAAATAATGAATGAAGCCTAATATCCATGTCTGACTTCTGATGAGCTTCCAGTTACTTTTCAGGCCCTAATTAATGCAGGTAGCTATGCACGGCACGACACACCTAGTCCGTTCAACGTCCCGACGCTGTTGATCATCCAGCGGCTGATGGTGTGGTTGGCCAGCGAGTCGAACATGCTGCTGAGGGCGCTGGCGCCCGCGGCCGTGCCGATCAGGTACTCCAGGATGAGGTTCCAGCCGATGAAGAACGCTACGAACTCCCCCACTGTCACGTAGCTGTAGGTGTAGGCAGAGCCTGTGGTCTTGGGGACCCGCACGCCAAACTCAGCATAGCAAACGCCTGTTTAGAAAAATACGAAGCAACATAAGGAAAACGTGCTTGGAAAAGGAAAAAAAGTAAAACTGCCTTTGTCCCACCTGTTTGGAGGTGACGGGAGGTGCTCAGGGCTGTGGTCAGCATCAGGAACCCAGAGACATCACAGGGGGCCATGGTAACCCTCCCTCCCCAATCGCTTGGCAGCCCATTTTCCCATTAAAATCAAGCTATGGTGGATTTTTTTTTTTTCAACACTCACAGTTCAAACTAGCCAAACTTTAACAGCCCATTGTAGGAGAGCCTTCTCTCACATGGGACCCTCCAGCATGGCCAACTGCAGCCCCCATAGACACAAAACCAAATCTGGGGCAGGGGAATTAATGCACGGGGAGCAGAACTGGGCAGCACTGGTGGTGCAGTCCTTGGAGCCTTGTTTCCCTGCAGTAGCTTTGATGGTGATAGATATCTTTTTCTTCCCCATCCAACAGTAACACCATAATATGATTTTTGCTATTTTTCCTGGGATTTTATCAAATGTTTTATCTGTGGTATCAATACTCTGACAAGCTCCCAGCGCTTTTGGCTGCAGAAACCCAGTGAGACCTGCCAGAAGACAGTGTTGGGGTTTCTCCAAAGCACTGTTGGGGCACAAGGAGGTCGAGGATGGTTAGAGCTGTTTCACGGCATCCTGGACCAGCGTTACTCAGCCTCATCCTAGAGCAAGATGCCACAGGAGGGCTCGCAGAAGGCTACACCTCTCCCTGCCCCAACTGTGCAATCTCCAAACGCCTGTCTTGGGTTATTGCTACGCAGATCCAGGCACGAGCACTGTCCTGATCATCCCTGCTCTCGTTCATACCCATGCTAGAGGAGTTTGAAGCCATCTTACATAGAGAACGTAAGTTATTTTAACACTTAAAAATGTTACATGAAGAACAGTTGCAAATCTGACTTTGAAGAAGAAAAGAAAAGCAAGAAGAAGTATTTAACTGGAACCGTTTAGGAGGAGATTTCAGTGGACTTCAATACTTTCCAAACTCCCTGGGTACTTACTATCTCAGGATACTTTTCAATAAAAACCTGACCCTGACACATTGCTGTCTTAAAACAACCATTAGCTTTTATTTAAAAGGAATGGATGGACTTAGTCATAAATTCCCCGAATATTAGTCAGAACAAGTGCTGGAAGGGTGCACTGCCTCCTGCATGTTGAACACTGATTAAGCCCCTTCTCCAAAGACCCCAGTTCGGCTTGTATGTGTTAATGGGTTAGGGTCGTTATTATCATTGTGCAAACACGCAGTAATTATTGAGTTCTTTAACAACTACTGTTCTCTATTTAGAAGATAATAATTGCTTCAAATTTGCAATCTGTTCAGTATAGAGAGAGAGAGGAATGAATAATTTATAAAAATGTTATTAGGTTGCTGCTCTTACTGTAAGTGCGGTTTTTACACGGTACAGACACAGAATTAAAGCTCTAAGCTGGAGTTGGTGATGCCTCCTTTCTTGGTATTGGTGGGTTTTTACATTCCATTCACTGTTTAACTTGCATGCACGATGCTGGCAGTGCTTTGCAATGGGACTCTTCAAAACTTGATTTCTGCAAAGCAGGCCCAACAGCTGGAGCAGCAAGACATCCCCATCATCCAGTCCTACAGACAGTCATTATTCAAAGCTGATGAAAAATACATGTGCTCGGCAAAGGTAAGAGTCACAGATAACTAACAGGCCTGAATGATTTATGAAACGGGTGCTCTGATGGGGACAAGTATCTAGTTTCTCTCTTTGATGGCCTTAAAAATCATATAATCCTTCTTGGAGGCAGCTCTACTTTTAGCCAATGACAAGATAAGGATTAAAGAGGATTGTTATTGATACAGAGTGATAATGGCCAAAGCAAAGACATTAATATGTACAAAATGTTTGAGTTTTCAATTAGTCTACTAGGATCCCAAAATAGAAGAGTAACCTTTCACTGTGCATTGAGTACAGCAACACGTTGTGGATATCTGCATTAGGTATCAGCATATACTAAGAAAATAAACTAGTTTTTATCATAGCACGCAGTATCCAGTCCAGGGGACACACAATGCAAGATCCGCTGTCCGTTCTTGACTGCCAGTGGCTGTATCAGGTGGCATTAATAATCATACCACTTTGATCTGTGGTGCTGCAGGTCCTCCATCTGAAACAGGGTTCACAGCACTTTCTACTTAAAAAGGAAGATAATATAATCATTTATTGGGGTGCAGATTTTATCTGGGTGCAGATAATATCATCGTTTATTAGGATGCAGATTTTATCTCACTAATCTCTGCTGCATCAGTAGTGTATTATTATTATTATTATTATTATTAATTATTGTAATACAACTCCATAATGAAACCGTGTTACTCAGTCACTCCTCGGCAGACGCAGCTATTCATCACCTTGTCCCCCAGTACCTGGAGAGACGCCTCTCTCCTGGTGCCCCTGTGCAGCCAGCCTGGCTCCAGGGCTGCGGGGGGAGGCTGGGCGCATCCTCCCTGCTACGACTCTTTGAATTTAGAGACAGATTTCTTCCCCGCACCTAATCAAGAATGTTTGCAAGTTTCTGCAGAAAACAAACCAACACTGGGGCTGTTGGGAAGAGCTGTCTTTTTACAGAAGACCATTTCTTTTGCTTGAATATCAGCTACGCTGTGTAATTGATGTGACAGTCATTACTGGTGTAATTATACAGTTATCGACATTATTCAGAAGGACACAAACACAGCTGACTGGTTTGGTCCATGACGTTGTCCCTTCCAAGATCCCATCTACAATCCCCCATTTTTCAGATTTAATCGACCTCTCCATTCTCCGGTTTACCTTGTTTGAGGGCAGGGGGTGAGGCAGCCAGCAGCTTTGCATACAGAAGTACACAGGTGGGGTGTTTCTGTGTTAACGCTGGTTTGGTGTCACACTGGGCATCCTGACCTGCCCGCTGGGGACTTCTGTGGTGAGTGCTACCTCAGTGGGGCAAGAGAGGGACCACGAAGTCCCCACTGACTTCAAACCCCAGTGCTGCAACTGCCACTGGGCAGCACAGCCCGTGGCACAAGGAACTGGTGCAAGCACCGCAGCTCTCTGCACCCTCTTGGCTGCTTCTGGCGTGCCAGGGCCGTGGTGGCTGTGGTCGTGGTGTGCCTGCTGATCCTCTCGCTGCTGCCTGGCATGAGGCCACACAGGGACCGTGAGACATCCCACAGGGCACTGGCATGGTGGGAGTGATGTTTGAGGTGAAACAAGCCCTGAGGAAGGGGCCCATCAGCAGCGCTGGAGGTAACACGAGTTAATTCATGCACACAATAAATCCAGAGGGACCTTCCTTTAATTTATCGAGGCTGAGATACAGCAAAATCCTATTTTCAGCAAGCCACTGAGCCTGTCTGTTGTGTTTCATGATCGGTGTGTGCAGATACATAAAAGGGAGCTCCATAAAGAAAGCTTCCTTGGGAAAAGGACTCCCGTCTCTCCAGCACCACCCCATCAGCTCATGATCGGCTGCAGGTGGAGTCCCTCATCCCGGCCTTTGTCCTGCAGCCAGGCAGCACCTGAGGCACATGCTCAGCTCTCCCCTGCTCCGCTGTGTACCCTGGATGTTGCTGAGCCTTCTCTCATGTGGGTACCAGGTAAGAGCATGGCAATGTGCTCCAGAACTGCGGGGCTTGGTGCTTGAAATCCCCATCAAGGGTTGCAGAGCAGTTCCTGTAGGAGAGTCTCTTCTTTCTTTGCAGAGCCTGATGCCAAAGCCTGTGGGGTTGTGTGGCAGAGAAAACTATCCTATGCTGGTAACCATCATGGGAGAGGACTTGGCCCTGGCCTGAGCTCACAGTGAGGGCTTTGCCCAATGTGATCAACAAGGTTGTATTGCTTTAGGGAAGGAGATCACCAAAGGGGAAGCAATGGATGGTGGAAAAGGCTGTGGAGAGGGTACTGAGGTTGGGCAAGAGGCAAGATTCCTGCCCAGAAGAGGTTTTGGTGAGAGTGGGGGAATCGCAGTGGCTGCAGCTGATGGAGGGAGCCTGCCGTGTCCCCTGCACTGGAGGCTTTGTGGAGGGAAGTTGGACAAATGCTTCTGTTTGAGATTTGAATAAAAGTCCTCCCAGTGAGAGAATGAAAGACATTGATTTAATTTATCAGGTTAATTGATTATGCTTTGTCTGTAAGTACCCTGATGGGGCACGTGTTGCTTAAACCTTGGGGAAGGCATAACTGGAATTTGTCAGGTAGATGAAATTAGAAAAAAATCCCTAATTGAAGCCCCATTAAACTGTGGAGGGATTTCCCACCAGTGGGACCTGCCCAGCAGGACTTCCCTCCCAGAGGAGCTGAATGGCTTTCTGGAAGGGGCTTTTTTAGCCAAAACCCTCTTGGCTTCATTGTGCAGGCAGTGGGATTTGACTCTGTGATCTTCAATACATCACGGGAAAATAGGTGATCTAGTGGTCCCATCTGGCCTTAAAACTGGGAGAAGCTCCTTAAAATCTGTCTGTGCATGTTTGCCTGAGCTCACTGCCCAGTTCACTGGGAGTGACCGTGACATGAGAGCTGAAATCACGTTCCTGATGAGCCCGATAGCCCGTCTGGCTCCGAAACCCTCGTTCAGCTTTACTTGCCAAAACCGTGTTGCTGTTACAAACAACAGCAGTGTCAACCACGAAGTGAGGAAGCGGCCAAGGTGACTATCAAAACACTGCATCCTTTGCAAAACACTTTCCCAGGGCTACAAAAGCAAGGGGAGATGAAAGCTGAGCGGGAAGCGGCACGGGCTCCCGTGGGTGAAGGCAGGAGGAGCTCCCTGCTGCGGGGCAGGGCTCGTGTCTGGGGTGAAAAAGCCCCTTTTGGAGGACAGTGTGTTTTTGTTAGATGAGACCCACCCAGGCTTTGTTTGCACTTGGATTGCATCATGGCCAGAAAAACCCTTGTAGAGAGCAGGCGGGCAGTGGGAAAGGATAAAGACACTGATGCTATCTACTACGTCAGTTAAAAATACAGGCAGTTTGGTTCATTTGTTGTGTTGGGATCTCAGCTGAGCATCAGATCTCATTGCATGCTCTCAGCTCTTGTTCTGGACTGAACCAGTGGTAAATGTGTCCAGGCTGGCTTGTTGGTGGGGTCTAACTGGGGAGGGGGGAGTCAGGGCTCCAGTGTGGTGGTCCCCAGCCGCCTTGCTGGGATCTTTCCTCGGCATGGCTTTGGGCAGAGCGTGACACTTGTTCCTGTGCTGGGCCAGGGTTGTCCCTCTGGGCTGCAGGGGGTTCAGACTCGCATGGACTTTGGTGGGATCTCCATGGAGCAGCACTGTGACCTCCAGGGAAAGAGCAAGATGTGTTTCTACCTCCTCCTACAAAAATCCAGAGACTTCAAAAGCTGAGCCAGGTCATTTTGCTGTGTTTGCTGTTCCTGTCTTCTATCAAAGCCCTTTGCCATTTACTCGTTTCCTTATCCAACCCATGGATAAAAGCTGGATACCAGACTGACACAGCATGCAAAGTCCTGTGAGCAGGAACATCACATCATCATGTTAGCACTGATCTGGAAAGGACAAATGCCAGCAGTACTGGCTTCATGTGGAAACCGCAGCTCGAGCCATATGCTCAGCTGGGTTCCTACGGAGGAGACGGAATTCACCAGCTTTTCACTAAAATACATAATTCCTCTCTCTGCACGTTGTTTGTTGTGTTTTTTGTTTGGATATTCAGAGAGTGATCCTGCATGAATAAGAGCCAATAAAATCAACTCTAAAAGTAGTGAGGAATTTTTTAACTGTTAGCAATGTCCACTATCAAGGAAGCTGTCCCTGATGCTACCCGAGCCACTGACACCTTTCCTGTTGAAACAGGGTTTCCCACAAGCCACGTTGTGCTCTTGCTCCAACGCTGTGGCTCAGTCTTGCTCTCTGCCTGGGACACACACTGCAAAACTCCCCATTGTTTCAAATTATATTGACCACAGGCTCCATCCTTGGGGAAGGCATCAGGAGCTCATCGGGGTGATTGTGCTTGGGCTTGCTGCTTCCCAGTAGGAGGTTTGGTTTGATATTTTGGACAGTGAGAGACAGTGCGCCCCGTGGGCTGGGTAAGCTCAGTGTGAAAGGGTTTTTTAGTCTACAGGGATGTCGCTACCTCCTCGTAGAATGTGTTGCTGAGCATGGGTCCTGCCAGGCATCCACCCATGGATGGAGCCAGAGGATGCATGAGATGGCACGTTACCCAAAAACACCCCCCCGTGACTCACCTGATAAGATGGAGGCGACGGCAGCGATGATGAAGGAAACGATGACACCGGGCCCTGCCATCTCCTTGGCTACCAGGCCGGACACGACGTACATGCCAGTTCCCACGCAGCTCCCGACGCCGAGGGAGATGAGGTCGAGGGTGGTGAGGACCTTGGCCAGCCTGGCGCCCTGGGCAGCAGCGGTGCCCGTGCCCTCCAGCATTGACTCCACGGGTTTGGTGCGCAGGATGCGGGTGCGCAGGGCATGGCCCGCCGCCCCCCACGGCACCCGCCGCGGGTCCAAGCGTGAGAAGAAGCCACTCATGGCTGGTGCTGGGCTCGGCGGAGGTGGGTCACGGATGGTTTTGGTAGCACCCGCTCAGGGCTGCAGCTGCATCTCTCTCGTGTGCTGGTGGCCCAGCTGCAAAGAGAGGAACACAGCTTTTAACTGGAATAGCAAAGAAAGAGGGATGTGCTCCACATGGAGGAACCAAAAGGGCCCCCCGAGCTGGTTTCAGGCTGAGCTCCAGTGCTGGGGGAGCCCTGGGGGCTGAGAGGACCTTTGCTATTGCCAGTGCTGCTGCTCTGGAGAAATCTCCTTTCTCCATCCCAGTTGTTTTGTACAGCAGAGATGCTCTGCTCCCCTTTATGTTTGTCTGCACAGTTTTAGCCCCAGTTATTAATATAGCCCCATAAGCAGCAGGAACCTGATACCCTCCAAATGCCTGTTACGTAGCTTAATTGCTACCAGAAGCAATGATGGCTCTGTATAACCATGAGGTGTTGGTGGCCACCATGGCACGTTGGGTCCTGGCAGGGACCAAGCCCAACTCCAAGCTTGGCAGCCCTGCAGCTGGCACCATGTGTCAGCCCACCATCGCCCTGCCAGGCCACGTGGGGACCTTCTGTGGGACATCACTGTGCTCCACCTACTCTGCAAAAAAAAAAGAGAATCTGGGATGGTAGCTTTGCTGTTATATCCAGCGTGTTGAGACGGCTGGCTCTGGGGCTTGATCACCACAAATTGGCCTTTACGGGGGCAGGTGGGTTTTTTTGGTGCTATAGAAGTTGACTCTTAGAGCTGTCTGGCTGTATGGTTGTTTTTCCTTTTTGTGTGCTAACATCATCCTGGTGAATCCTAAAGGGGGAAGTATTAAAGGGTGCTGCTTGTTCAGGTGCCAATGAATCATGTGGTTAAAAAAAGTCCTTAGTGTGGTTTCTTCGCTCAAGACATCACTTCTTTGTAGTTATTTAAATACTCTTTTAGAAATACCTTTTTAAATTAAGAGATGTTGTTTTTCTGGAGTAACTGCAACAGGCTTTGGGGTCCAGCTTCTGCATAGTTAAGACAAGCTGAGAGGAGAGCTCAGCAGAAGCTTTAAGACTGCCTTAAAATTGTCTTATGATTCCAAATCATGAAATTGTCTTAAAAAGCATTAAATTATCCCATCCTGCTCTTTTTCTGTGCTTTTTCTTCTTAGGTCATATTTTCAAGAACTATTCAGCAACTGCCATTCCCCCCCTCCCTTTCTGCTTGTTTTTTAGCAAACTGGCTCTCAGGCAAGCTCCTAATACCAGCAGCAGTGACTTCCTAGTGACACACAGTGCCTTAGCGACTTTGTCAGTTGTCATTATTTTGCTCAATCTCTGCATGCTAATATAAGGGAACCAGAAAAATAGTTTATTAAATATGAACTTTAGCCTGGCAGCTTCTTTCTTGTGACTACAGAAATAGTTTTGGGGTTTTTAATTGCCTTGAAGACAAAACAATTACTTTTTCCATCTTTACATCCAAAACAAATTACATTGTATCTACCAGGCAGCCTTGTATTGCTGGAGTTTATGAAATAAAATACAGCATTCATTTCATGTTTTGGTTGATCACGGTTCAAATTGTGCTGATTTTTATTATTTTTTTTTTTTTACCTCGAGCAACCACAAGCTGAAAGGCTGGATGTTCTAACTAAGAATAATAGTACGAAAAACCTGTTACTGCTCTTGAGCAGTCGTGCATCTTTGGGTTGAGAATAAAAGCTGAGTGCTCAAGGAGTCAGCTGGTTTGCAGCATGGGCTGGATCTCAGCTTAGGTTTGACTTTCTGGTTTAAATGAAGGTTTGTGTTGGAAGCAGGCAGCTGAGCCAGAGCTCAGTGGGTCTGTGCCAGCTGGGATGAAGCAGAGCAGTCCTCGGGGCAGCATGCCCATGTGCTGACACCTCCAGGGTGGCTCGGCTTTGCCAGGGCTGTGTGTCAGCCACAGGGTAAATAATTCCTGTAGGCAGAGTGATCACCACCCAAAATTCATCCTCCTTTTATCCAAAGCACAGCAGCTCTGAAGCACGGGCTGGCAAAAAGAGGCCTCGTTGTACTTTACCCAACCACTTCCCATCCTTTATTTAATTATTTTTCTTGGACTTTATGGATGCTCCTAGTTGAGTTTTAAAGACGCAGGTTGCTGTGCTTAGGTTTGTGCCAAATTGACTTAAACTAGCCAAGAAGCTGGGCAGAATTATCTGTCTGGTTTTTGAACTGTTAAACATTCTTATTTCTGTGCAATTTTCTCAAGTAATTTGTACTGTAAGAAAATTATTTTTTTTTCCCAAGTGAACCTGTCCTTGGTTTACTCATGCCAAAAACTCACCACAAGGTGAAAATAATAGATACTGAAGAGTCAGCTCTTCACTCTTATAAGGAAAAGCATACTGAGAATCAACGGCTGGAAGCTAAGGCTGGACAAAAAAAAGTTGGGTGATTAACTATTGGAAGGGATGACCACTGGGAAGAATTGATTTCTGTCTCTTGATGTCTTTATGCCATTTCTAGATGCTTTTGTGAAGGCTGTGCTTCTCATAGATGAGCCACTGGGCCACCAGGAGAGGTAGGACGGTGTGGCATGGAGGTGCTTTGGCATGGGAAGACCTGCCTTGTGTTTTAAGGGGGTTGCGACTGATGTGGTTCGAGATCAGCAATTTTTCATCATCTTGTCTGAGGTGTCTGTGGGTGGCTGATGAAAGGTTTTGGAAGGGTGGCATATGCTCAGGTCTTGCTGGAGGGATCCACATCCACACTGGAAAAGTGAGTGTGTCCCCCAAACTGAAGAGAGTTGAGCATGAGTGATTCAGACAGCCCAGTTCACTCTCAAGGCACATCAGGGTACAGAAATTACCTTCTCACCAGCACAGAAAAAAACCTCAAGGGAAGACACGGCAGCCTTGTCCAGGAATAATTTAAAACTGCTAAAATAATAAAAAAACTTAAATATTTTAAACGGTTTAAATTTAAAGCAGGAACTGACTGGTGGATCTGTCATGTACCCAGATTTAGGCTGCTGAGCTGTTCCAGCTGCCCAGGGCTGGGCTGGGATTGGATCCTTCTGCATAGCCACCCAACATAGCCCTGCAATTCATATGGCCCCTCCTAAGTCACCAAGGAGAGGGGAAAAAAAAATCCTCCAAACCATCTGATATTAAATAACTTTATAATTACTACTGTATTCAATTAAAGCGATCATTCGAAACTATTCCAGATGTTCAAGTGAGATCAGCATATTGCTGCTCTGCAGCTTGGAAAACCTTTCACTCTATTTGAAACCATAAAAAAAAAAATATTTATGGATGGCAACCATTTATATGGGGCAGAGACAGCTCGCTTCTGCTCTGCTCCACTAACCCTGGCTAGCTAGAAGCACACAGCGAGCAGGAAAGAGATTTGTGTGTGTGTGTGTGTGGTTTTTTTGGGTTTTTTTTTTGTTTGTTTTTTTTTTTTTTTTTAATTTTTTAAATCTGCTCTCCTCATTATAAACCCGGGCAGATGAGGGGGCAAGCCCGACTCAGGGAGCTGCAGCTGGGTTTCAGAGCTGCACAGCTCTCCATCACCAAGCAGTCTGCATCGGTTTTTCCCGGCTGCCGCCTCGCCGGCTGGCGCTTGATGCTGCCACCACGCGCTTGTTAGCAACCGCTGTTTGTACCGAAACACTCTTCTTCATTAGGGTAAATTAACTAAAACAGCAATCAAGTCAGGAGAGCCCTAGGTATTTACAGGCGTGGATCTTCCTTAGTGTCTGGATTGGTGCTGAGTTATTCCTGATGTAAAGCGGTGGGATGCAGCATGGTGACGCCCAGCATCGCCCATCCCCATCGCTCCCCACAGCTCCAGATTCCTCACACGAGCTTCCCCATACCTCGGCTGTGTTTGGGATGGCTTATTTGATTTTTCTGTTAATGACTCCCCTCTGTCCAGGAGTCCATGGAGGTCTTAAGCAAAGACCTCTCCTAAATGCTGGGAACACAACAAGAAACAGAACATCAATGGTGATAAATGAAAAAAGAGAGCTCCTGTTGGTGTATTGATGGAAAGTCAGGCAGGGGCACTTATTAAGAGGAAAAGGTTGGATTTCCTCTGGTTTGCATGGCTCACAGGGGTAATTATTACAGAGAAAAACTTGCTGATACCCCAGCGGCATCTGGGTTGGCGTGGTCCTGGCCCAGGATGCGGGATAGCAGCGCCTGGTTTGCTGCAGGGGTTTTTATGGCGAAAGCCCCTTTCTCCTTGCTCGGGGAGATGTGCCCCAGAAGTGTGGGATGGAAGCAGGTTCCTATCAAACACTGAGGCAGTGCCTGCTGTGGACCTCAAAACCGGCAACACGGATGTTCACGGGGCAGGAGAAACAGCCCTGAGACCTGCTCCCCGCTCTGCATAGGGGCTGAGAGGTGAGCCGGGCTGCAGCATCGCCCCGAGGAAAAGGGAGCCCCAAAGGCTTAAGGGGCTGCAAGAGGTGTCTCAAGATGATGCAAGAAGCATCTCCTGGCAGCAAACCCGCTGCATCTCGGATGAAGGACAAAAGGAAGAGGAAGAAACATGCTAGTCTTGACTTCCCTGCTTCCCCTCCCCTTTTTCTTTTAATTACTAGCTCAGTAACGGTGAGGCGGGCTTGTACGAAGAGACACAAGATGCTGAATTTCATTACAGCTCCCACAGCAAGGAGAGAAATGACGTCAGCGGTGCGATGCGGCGGGAGTCAGGCAGCGGCTCGGCGGCTGCCGACCGGGGAGATGCCTTCTGCCGAGGATGCTCGTCACGTTAATGTTTTCATTGCAAATGTGGTTTGGAGTTTTATGGGCTTGTTTTTACAGTGTTGATCTCCAGCTGGGCTGCCACTGTAAAATCTGGCTGTCTCCATCACAGTCCTCCTTAAAGGGATTTAAAAGCCAGGCACAGAGCCGAGAGTGAGGGCTGGTCCTTGCTGGTCCCGGCGCTGCTCACGTGGGTCCAGCTTCAGCAATCTGGCCTTGTGCCTTTGCTGTTAATTTTAGGCTCTTTTTATTTTTAATCTTTCCATTTTTACCTCCGCTTGAGTAATTCAAGCGGAGCTGTGGTTAATTTAAACTGAAATTCTCACTAAGTTAAGCTAGAGATATATTTCAGGTTTAAGACCAACTTTCTATGTTGCATCAACTAAAAAAATGGGCTTGGGGATATTTTTTGTGTGTGTGTCAAAATGGAAGTGGAGGGGTTGAACAGCACTTTTCTATGTTACTTCCATCTGTGCCACACTAAGTGGTTTACCAACGTTAACACTGCTGTGAGATGGCTAAACATCATTATCTTCTTTTGACAAATAAGCAAAATAAAAGAGGAAATATTTAATTTGACCAAAGACGTAAGGATGCCACGCATCCAGAGCCAGCCCCCAGGAGTCTTTAAAATTTGTATTCTAGTCTCTAGTGTAAGAGTCAAAGGAGCATAGGCATGTAATGCAGCAAAATAATTAACATGTACTTTGAGATTACCCCTTTTGCCCCTCTTCAGCCTTCAGAGGGGTGATACGGTGTGCTGGTTTAACTGCTGTCATCTCTGGGGAGAGGCTCGACTGCCTGAATAATCGGGGAAAAGGTAGAAGGAAGGATGGGAGAGATGTCAGCGCTCCTTTATGACCAGTGGCTGATGAGTCCCAATTCCTAAACTAAATAGCTAATTCGGTATTTGAGCACCGATCTTTGGGCAGTGTGTCCATGAAGGTGAGCAACGAAGAGGTTGAGGTGGCTGAGTGCTCATCTTCCTGCCTAGGTGAGGAATAGGTGGGAGCTGAAGTAACACATTCAGAGGTGAAATTGGAGCTGGTCGTGGTGAAGGCCAACAGATCCCTTGATATTGCATTGTTCTAAACTTTGCCAGGGTTAATTCCATGCAACCTCACAGTTGGTCCAGGCTGTCAGGGTCCCTTGGGATCCTCTGGAGCATCAGGCTAGAGAGAAACAGCTCCGGGGCTGGAGAGATTGGTGTTTTCCTCCTTCCTAGAGGCTGGATGCGTTTGGAAGTAGCACCTGTATCTCCTACAGCCTGCAGGGGATGGAAACCCAAATGCACTGTTCACCCTTTCCAAAATGTTCATGGGCATCCCTGCAGGCACATCTCCTCCCCATAGACAGTAACTCTACCTCCCCAAGACATCACGTTTTCTGCTGTTCTTCTTCCTTGTGTCTATAGAAAGAAGTCCTACTGGAATTTTGGTTTTCCACTTGTTTTCTGCCTTTTTTTGTCCAGGTACCAGTGACGTAGGACTGAATGCAGGGTATTAATGACCAACACAACAGTTTGAGTGCTGAGCTGTAAGTAATGCAATATGCATGAGGTGATCCATTTGTGTTTGCAAAAAAGCTATTTAATCACCAAAAGAAAAAAAAAAAAAAAGAGAGAAAGAATTATGAAGAAAGAGGTATAATCAATTTGCACATTTTCAAAAAGGTTAGCTTGTCATTGTTGTCTTGAGATGGCAAAGTAAAAGCCTTAAAAAATGTAATGTTGCTGCTAATGCAGGGGAATGACAAATCGATAGCTGGGTGAGCTGAGCAGGAGGTGAGGAACAAGGAACTTCTTGGAACTGCTCTGACAGGCGGCCTCTATGAGAGTGATGAAACCACATGAAATTAGTAAATTTGCTTCTCTGTCAGTAAAATGGAGAAAGTAGCTACCTTAGAGGGGTGCGTGAATCGTTAATTCAGCTGGGTTTTCTAAAGAAGCAGAAGAGAAACCAGGCTAAAAACTATTAAGGCTTCTCTAGCCATACTTTGTTGAAAAGAATATGGCTTCTGTACCTGCTCGTGGTCATCTGCAGAAGGACCCCTGTGGCTCTGTGGACCTGCAGATGTTCATTTGTGGCAGCTGAGTGATTTTACATCCGAAGCAGAGCTATCGGTACCAGTGCTACGGCTACCGGGTACCGCCTCCCCCATCCTTCTGCAGTCAAGCCGTGGCATGGTCGAACACGTGAAACTCCTGAAGGAAGTTTGAGCTCACAGGTCTGGCTGCTCAGACTGTTTCAAGGACCAGTGTGCTGACCTCTGAAATTCAGGCATTTAAAACACTGCGAGCCACATGCTCAGGGATCGAGGTACGTCTCATGTGCTGGCACACAGTTCTGCAACCTTCCCTCTGGTTTTGATAGTAGCAGCTCCAGACCCTGAGCTGTCACAAGAGGAAAAAGGATCCTCCTGATAGTATGGTATCTTCCCTGGGTCGTAGCGAGTTGCCTGTTTGCAGCATTAGGTAGATATTGTTCTAGCAGTATGATTGCCACTGGCAGAGTGGGGCGGTTGCAGCCTTGTGTCTGCAGCTCTGGGCTTTTTCCTA
This sequence comes from Athene cunicularia, assembly GCF_003259725.1. Lineage (NCBI taxonomy): Eukaryota > Metazoa > Chordata > Aves > Strigiformes > Strigidae > Athene > Athene cunicularia. The sequence continues at coordinate 5,771,314 of NW_020799110.1, forward strand.
TTTGGGGGTAATGGGTTATACTTTCAGTAATTACTCCTCTGAGATACACGTTTTCTGTAACAAATGTCACTGTCAGAGTGGACCAGGGCTTCTCTTGTATCACTGAAATGTTTAGACCTGGGTTACCAGACAGTCTCTTCTAGAATTATTCTCATTTAAAAACTGTCTTTGCTTTAACAACATGCAGGAGGAAATCTCTGTAATTACTGAGTGGTGCTTTCTTTTTCTCCCCTCTGTGGATCCATACTTTTACATCGTAGAATTAAAGTCATTATGGTTTGCTCCAGGCCAGCCATGAGAGCTTTTTACATTTGACATAATTCACAGAATGGGTTATTTATTAATGTGTGAGGCACTCTAAACAAAATGGATTTTTACTGTTGTGAGAGTCTGGCGGATGCACCATTATGACAACTTATTTCATTTCTGGGTAGCATTTTGAATTTCAGTGGCAAAAACACGAGTTAAATCTTTCCGTAAAGAGTTTGGCTTTGTCATCCAAACCAGAACAAAAAAATTACCTGTGTATCAAATACAGGATTTGAAAACCCACTCTTTTTAAGCCTCTACTTTTATTTTGAAGATTGCTGGTTTTATAGAGATTCCTTTATTCCCCACTAAGAAACTGTTTGGTTTTTTTCTTCTCAGCCCTTATTCTCACTTACCAGCAGCCTTTCTGGCTTTCTGTAATAATTTAGTAGGAGTCTGAACTGGTCTTTTACACTGTAAACACATCAGGATTACAAACATGGTTCAGCTCTTGCTGGTTTTCAGATGCATTTCTCTTTTGTATATGCACATGGTCTCATTAATTAGTTATCATGTTCCATCGGCGGTTATACAAGTGTAATTGATTATGCCTCGCTGCCCCGTTTCCATCATTTGGGCTATCAGCTCATTAATGCTGGAAAGGTTCTAAAAGAAATACTTCCCTCAGAACAAGCTGGAAAGACACAATCTTCAATCCTGAGCCTACAAAAGGCTCCAGAAGCAGCAGTAGTAGTATATGCAAATCAGGGGGGGGGGTGTTTTTGCATATGAAAAAGGAAGCCTCGAGCTGTGGGGTAATTTGGCTGGTTGTAGCCTGTGTCACTAAATTCCTCAACACAAGTGTGAGGTAGATTCAACGCACTTCCAAGGAAGTGAATAGCAGCTCCTGCTGCTTTCATTACATGTTTGGCTGCTTATATTTATTATTCGCTAGGACAAAAAAATCCTTGCCTTACGTGAGTAATCCTCCTGCATTTCAGCACAACCGATTATATGAGTAATGTGAGCACAGTTGATCAAAGAAGATGATTTAGAATAGTTTCTGTGTTTAAGTCATTTATCACCATCAGTCAGGCAAAAACACCCAAGCGGTGTGTAGTGTGAGTAATACCTGGCGTTGTAGCATGAGGGGCTTTTGACATTTGCCACTAAGTGAGTTAAGAATGCACATCTTAGACTAAATCAGCATCTAAGATGGTGCTAGTGAAGCAGAATTAAATGAAGAATTATGTTCTTAAAAATGCTTAATAGCATAAAAATTAGGGTATTACAATATTCCTGAGTGATGCACGCACACACTGCCCGGAGATGTCCTTGTGCAGCAAGGGAATCAGCACAAGCCAACTTTACCTTTAGTGTAAAATTTGCTTTCCACTGAAGCCCTGGTAGCTAATTGCATGCTCACTGTTAGCATCCCTTACTGGTGAGACCCCAAACCCAACCTCTTTCACTGAGGCAACACTTTCTGTCTCCCAGCTACAGTAAGTGGATTCTCCCCATGGTGTGCTGCCCTGCCCACAGCATAACTCAACTGGTGTGCCCGCACGCAATTAAGAGCAGAAAGGAGAGCTGCTGAAATACTGTTGCTGTAGTTCTTGTTCGTGCCAGAGCTCTCAGCCAAAGGAACTCAACATATTCCTTCTTTCTGTCTTAATTTACTTTGAGCAGAGCTGATGACCCTGGTTATTAATTGCACATCTCCTGGTCCCTGATGCTTCCACTGCCGGTTAATGAGTGGAACACACCTGCTGCTGCCCAGGTGCCTTAGATGAGGCACTGCCATACCCAGATGCTTCCCGAGCACCTCACTGCAGGGATGGAGAGACATGAGACCTGTCGTCAATGCTTTCTGCCTGTTCCCAGCCAAGGATGAAGGACAGGCAGGAGCAGCATACATTTCCTTCACTACCAGACCAGGGTGTCCAAATCCCACCCAGAGGCCACCCTGGCACTGCTGAACACCAGGGAGCAGTTGCTCATCTAGTGAGACTCAACAGGTCCATCGTTAAGACCTGGTTCAATAACGCTCAAGCACACGTTTAAAGTTAAGTTTTAATTGTGCTTCTGTCAGTGGAATGTACTCAGATGTACAAGTGGTGTCTCAGCACAAGGGAGTGTCTCCACCCTCAGGTTTAAAAAACTTTGTTGGGTATGACCCAGCCCGCACTCGGGGATCTGAGGACCTACAGGAGGAGTAGACCAAGCCACCAAGTTGGGTCATGGTCACCAACAAGCAAGAGTCAGTGGCTGTTGAGAGGGGCTTCCCTCAAACCCACACATGGTTTTACAGATGTTTGCCTAAAGTTTCGACACAGATACCCCCATAAACACTTGTTGCATGGCAGCGGTAACCCATTTCCCTATAGGCAACAAACTGCTTGAACCTGCAGCTCTGTCCTCTCGGAATTAGGATGTGGCGCTTGAAAAACCTGCCCCACAAAAGCTCGTCTTCTGTTCACCTGCCAGGTAGATTTAATTTATAGTATCGTGTATTTCAGTAAATTATTGATACAGTTGCTGTGCAGAGGAACAGAAACAATAGAGTCACGTGCTGCATAGCTCCACCTCACTGGTTTTGTTTCATAAGTACCTAGGCTTCGCTCTGACAGTTTTATTGCAGGGAAAAAATATTTTTCTCCTAGGGATGTTCCATCCTGGTGACAGAAAGGGACGGGCTGTGGTAGCAGCACCAATGCTGGCTGGAGCACCCACCCCCGTGCCGATGACCACATAGTCTAGAGGCAGGGCTGCTATTCCGTAAGGCAAGGAAACATATACAGGAAGAAAACTGCTCAATACTAGAATGCAGTTTCCAGCTGACAACCACAGTTTAGCTACATCTCGTTGCTTGTAAATGAAAAATGTTTTAGGAATCTCTGTGGCTCGTGGATCTAAATTAGAATCTGCTCCCACTTACACCATGAGTGGCCCAATGAGTTCAGCAGACTCATCTTGGACTGGGGTGAGACTCTGACCAGGTTTTCATATCCATAGGAAGTAGCTTAAAAATGTCTACTATATTTCTTGTCTCTCAATCCTTTTACATCCCTAGATCCACTGTCTCTCACAAGAATGTCAAGTCCAGGACCAACCATGGTTTTACATTTTATATAGCGCGCCAATCTGGGAATGATGATTTTCTAAAAATTTTTTAAATCAATGTGAAAGACACAAATACTATCCACCTGCTAATGTTTTTTTGTGTGACATAGGGATCTTACTACCACACACAGATGAAATATTTGATTCCTTGTTGCATTCTTATTTTTTAAATGTTTTAATAATCCAAGCAACATATTGCTTAAACATATACATTGTGATGATATCGATAGCTCAGGTGCTCTGAAAGCAAAGTTTTGATTATTTGGGGGCTAAAACATCTGAGGGACTAAGTATATTCTGTTACAGACTATTCTGTTATCCTCTTTTCTTTTTTTTTTTTTTTTTTTTCATCCTATTGTTTGAATGCTGCAGGGCTTCACAGGAAAACCATTCATTTGGCCATTGAGAGGTTATCCTGTTCTCATTGAATTTTCTAGAAAAACTCCTGTTGCCTTCAAGGGAAGATGGATGAAATCTTATTATATGTGTGTGATTTCAGAACTGAAAAAACAGACTGTCTGGTGCTCAAGAAGGAAGTAGTGTCAACTCAGCCTATAAATATATCCTTTAAAATATTTTGGGCTGGAATCCTTTCTGATATGATCCCATCTGAGACTCTGAAATTCCACAAAGAATAAATTTTCATCATTTTCATACGATTCTAAAAAAATGGAAAAGCGTACGATATGTCTTGAGTTAGGAGTCATGACTGACTCCCTAAGGAGAATGATTTATGTTTTAAATTGCTTCACTTCACCGCAATATGCACAAAAAAAAAGAGATTCTTTTTAGAGAGAGTTAATAAATGAAACAAGTTAGAAAATTGGGGAATTCAAAATATAAAGTGGTAAATCATTTGTTCTGCTTTTGGTACGTGGTCAAAAATCCCACCTGCTGGGAATGTTGTACTTGTCTGGAGGGGAGGCTGGGGTACCTGGGAGCAAAGTTGTACATCTCTGTGCCTAACTCGGGGAATTCAGGATCAAAGGTAGCATTAAGCCCACGGAGTTCATTTTGTCTGAATTGCAGGCCATTAGCTTTCAGGCAATTACTCCTGCAGGGAGCCCAATGACTTGCTTTGGCTAGGTTGCATCTTTTGGGAGGACATCAAGTCTTGACATAAACAGACGGAGAATCCAGCAGGTTTTCTGATAGCTCCTTCATCAGGTCATCAGCTCTCCACTGTTCAAAAATGTGATCCCTCACTTAAATCAGAATGTTTTGGCTTTAGCACCTCGGCACTAGTTCATTTTGTGCCTTTCTTTGGCAGACAGAGGAATAACTCAGTGCCTAGTAATTTCTTTCTGTAGAGGCTTTTAGATTCAAGAATCAAGTCACTTCCCATCCTTCTTTTTAATGGACTTGCTCAGGTGCTGTAATTTCTCAACTATAAGGGCCTTTCTCTGGTCCTTGACAGTCTTTGTTTTTTCTTTTTTTTTTTTTTCCTTCCAATTTTATAGTCATTTTTGTTGATGTCTACTCTATTCTAGCAGTCTCAGTTTTCAACAGCTGAGGTAAAATTTCCTTCCTACACCTTCTCTTACTGAGCAGGAATTGAATGAGGCTTTTTTTTTCCTTGGACTTGTTCAGCAGCTTGTCCTATTGCAGATATTGCCTCCATCCTCAGACATGTACTGTACATTTGACTTTGAGAGGACCCAAGATTCTTTGTTGGCATCATGTGCTGCTCATCAGCCTCTGTTTTGCTGGCACAGTTCAGCACCTTTGACAGATGAAAATGGGAAATGGCACTTGGGCCTTGGACTTCTGCAAGAACCCCTTACTTCTCTGTTCTCATGCAACAAGGATTCCCCTTGGAGTGGTAAGTTTTAAGAACAGGTAATTAGTTTAATCTAGGTAAGTTTTCACTCTATAATTTTTTGGTCTTGTTTCAGGTTTTTTGTTTGTTTACAATATGTTGTTCAGCTACACTAACTCATATGCCTTAGCAATGTGTACCAATAAAATGAACAATGCAAATATCTTTAGCAATCAGACTTTGACTCTCATGACAGTTTTGGGGCAATTAAACAAATGCCTTGGCATGCTAAAATGTACTTGCCTACTACTTAGGGACACTGGGAGGATTAATTAATTAATATGCTAGATTAAATCAGACATGGCTCTTTTGAGTCAAAAGTCTTCTCTGGGGTCAACTGGAGTCATACTGCTTCCTACTCCTCCCCGAAGTCTGTGTTGATTTAGGAAGCGCTGTACCAGAGCGCTCTCGGTGTGGCCGGTGACAGGAAGGTACTAAGTTGATCTGTGTAAACTAGCAGTTAATAGGCCACAAAACCCGAGCTGGCAAACAATTCTGAGAAAAGAGATCAGGATTTTCGATAGAGCGATGCTGAAGCACACCTCCCCGGGGCTGAGGCGGGCAGACGGTCGGTCTTAGGCAGTTCGAAAATACCCGAGTGGAATCAATAAACAGCGCCGAGTCGCGGGTGACGTAAAAAGGAAGCTAACTCCATTACCAGGAGCTAAGTCAGAGGGAGTTTTGCAGGCGCCGGCGGGAGGGACGGAGCCGTGAATCGGGTCCGTGAGCGTGGGCCAGCCGCGGTGGCGGGGGGAGGCCTCGGCGGGGG
>NW_020799110.1:5777323-5824355 GCF_003259725.1 Athene cunicularia
GGGACCTCCCTGCCACCCCCACGGCCGCGTCCCCGCCCCTCGGAGTGCCCCCTGCCTGCCCAAGTGTCCTGAGGGCTGCGGGCCGCCCCCCCACATTGCCTGAAGATGAACTCTCCTGGCTGCCTCCCCCAGAGCAGGGCTTCCCTCACCTCAGGGACAGAGGGTGGGGAACCCCCACTTCGTTTTCTCCTTGAGCCGCACTGTGACATTTGGGTGCTAATGCTGTAATCCCAGAACAGGCAGAATTAAGGCTAAAATAATGCCTCATGTGTTGCAGCGTGCCGTGTTGTCCAGCCTGGCTGGGAGGAGTTAGGTATCAGGTGCAATCTATATTTCATATTTTACACCCATAAGGTGCTTTTGGGGATAGCTGGGATTTATATTCAAGATTTTTTCCATTGCATTTTTCTTTCTTAATTCTTTATACTTGGTTCCCGCTAGAAGCATTCTCTCTCTGTATCTGATTTTTGACATCAAACCCAAAATGGTTTCATCTCCAGTGATGTCTGGCGAGGATCAGATTTCAGTCTCCGTTACAGCTTCATGCTTTAACTTCTAAGAGGACCCGTTCCCGAATGCAGGGCATCCTTTGTGTGGAGAGAAACTGTTCATTCTCTAAACACTGAAATAAATGTCTGCTGGTAAAAACGAAAGGTGTGATCCTTCAGCTTCCGCTCAGCTTGGGAAGCCAATGTGAGTGACCCCGACAGGAACTGCAGCAGTGGCAGTGACCTTCTGGGGACACGCAGACAGCGACACTGCACAGATAAACCTAGCCAGGATGTCCATGATGCTGTCTTTTGGGCAAGGTAGTGGACCACATGTCATCTCTGATTTCCTTTCCAGCCTTGATTTCTGTGGTATTTTTTGCCGCTTTCCAGAGGAGTGCCATAATTTTCCCAGTTTCTTACCAGACTCCTTCCTCTCTCCAGCTTAGCTTTGGCTCCCTCCCTTCTCTCCCTCACAGCGGTCTCTTTACAGCCCCTCTCTTCCCAAGGGAGAATAGACGAGACCTCTCCCAGGTTACTGCTGGTCAGCAGAAGGTGTCATCACAGGGTGACACGATGCTCCGTTCCCTTCCTGCCGCTCGGGCCAGCACACGTCCCACCACGCAGCAGAAAAAGCCTCGCCGGAGCCAAAGTGCAGCCAGCTGATTCCCCTCCTCACAACCAGCAGTTTTGAAACCTCTGTTTCTATTCTTCCCTTTATCCTTTGATTTGCCTGAAAAGCAACACTCAGAGCTGCAGCTGCTCTCCTGTGCCTGACTGTAGTCCCCATGCTTCCCATTTGGTTGTTTCTTTTCTCAGTCACTGGCTTTCCCCAGCTGCTTTTGCTCAGTTTGTGGACATGAGACTCAGCTGTGGATGGCTGATCCCGGGAGCTTCCCTTTGACTAAATCTGAGCAAAAGAGAAAAGCTTCCCCATTCACTATTGCATCTTGTTTCGCAGTACTTTTAAGACTGTGGTGGACTCTAGCTGGCAGCTCCCAGCCTTTTGTGCTCACTTCTGACCCCTCTGTGGTTGTAGAGTGTGTAAGTAAAGGACGTGGGGAGGGTGTGTGTGTCTCTGAAATTATTGTCAGCGTGGCCAAGTTTTAATGGGACTTACCTGCATGTCTGGGTGCAGAGTCATTTAAGTCATATTTACTCCTTGGGGCTGGCATACCAAAACGTGGGACTGCACATCCCAAGGGCTGACCCGCAGGCTGGTGCTATCGGCACATCTGGCCTGTTGCAGTTTGGTTGGTATCAGCAGAGAGGGGCTTTTGTGTCATTTTAGCAAATACTTGTAGCACTCAGGTTTGTACAAACCACTGTGTGTTATCATGATGCCACCCCTCCCTTCCACCTTCCCTCTACTGCTCAGACCTCTTGCTGCAGCAAACTTTGCTGTGTAACAGTTTTCCAGACCCTGTTTCAGTCTAACCTTGATCTACTTTTTATCTGTCTGCCTCTGTTCTACCGAGTGGTACCTACCATTAGCTAGCTGAAACCACCCGCCACCACCCTGAGCAATAAAAGGTGCAAGTGTTTTGTCAGAGGCTCACTTAAGCTCTTTCTCACTAATCCTTACCCTGTTCTCATGAGTTTTGTAACTTCTAATCTTGCAGGAAGATTAATTTCTACAGCTGCCCCTCTAATGGTACTCTTCAAGTTGATTAAATGAGAATCTGTCATCTAGATGGAGAACTAGATGAGGCCCAGTTATCCTCTAGGCAAGTCCCATCAGCGAGATCACCCTCAGATTAGGGTGAAACTTCCTCTAACAGCGAAGCACATGATGATACTTTTGGGGCATAATTTCCTCTGTCCTGTTCTGATCTAGTTTTTAGATCAAAATAATTTCTGCCCATTTTCCTGTAACAGCAAGTGGCCGTCTGACTAGTCATTTAAATACTTAATCCTATTTTGAATTTGACCAAGGCTTTGGCCTCAATAACACCTTATAGCAGGGATCTCCACCAGCTGCTAGCTCATTATCTCAGCTATTCTGCTTACCAGCATCAAACACAGCCTTTCCAATTTCATGGGACATAACTTTCTTTTTTGTGACTCTGAATACGCACGGGCAGAAGCTGCCTGATTGATTTTCTTTTTTCCTTTTATTAAAATGTTTGTTTACCTCTCTCACAATCCCCTCATACTTCTCTCAACCGTGTCTAATTGTGCTGTTTAAATACTATGGTTCCTGAATTTTTCTGGGCTATTTCTTTGTCTACAGAGCATTTTATTAAGACAGTCAACATACCTTTGGCCTGCTGGCCTCCCAGTCCTTCTAGCCTTCTAGCATCCTCACCTGATGGTCCCTCTTTCCCTTCATGAAATCTCCTCAGAAAGTAAAGGTCCATCTCCAATTTCTTTATTTTGATGAGTTTTCCTCGGTGCTGTTTTTCAGAATGTTTTGACATCCTCAAAATTGACGAATGAGCTGTTCAAGAGAAATAGCTTGGGTTCCCCTTGGATTTACATTGGGCTCCCAACATGTGAGCTTGGTCACCCCATCACATTTTTGTTGGTTTTGCAAAGGAGCGCTGATATGGATTACATTTCTGAAGAAAAAGCTATTTGAAACAAATGAAATTGTAGAATAAAAACTATTTTGGAAGAAAATCAAATTCCAGTCAGATATTGCATTTGAAATTGGCATGAGAATTGAAAATTATTATGTATTTTCAGATGTTTGCTCCCAAATTCCACTGAGCACTAACAGGGCGAAGCTGCAGCATCGCACCATCGCCATTTCCGTGTCTGTGTGTGCCGGCTGCGGCCCCTCCAGCAGCTCCTGATAGATGAACGGGGCTGAAGGCACAGTCTCCATCACGCACTTATCATTTAGTGAAGGTGGTTGGAGAGTGTCAGCTGGCTCTTAGGAAAGATTGATATTTCATAGAAAAGCCCTACTTTTGTCTGCAAGCACCAGGCTGTGCAGGGATGTCGTATCAAGCAGCCACTGGGATGTAGTGGTGGGGGCTGGTTAGACCTCCACCTGCTCGCTCTGTATGTCTGATAACTCCTGTCCATGGCTTTGGCAAGTGTTCTTGCTCCAGTTTGGTCTGGGGCATCACAAGATAACTCACTGAACAGCTGTAGCTCCCAGGCATCCAGTGCAGAGTTCACTTGACGGTGTCCATCTGAGCAGAGACCAGATGGAGCCCTGCAGAAGTGCCGGTATTTTTAGAACTGTGGCCAGAATGCTTGGCCACTCTTTTTCTTTTGCATCAGTGGGAACCTCAGTGAGCACCCTATAGGGGTCAAAGTGGTGGAGGCCTTAATGTAGGAGGATAAGAAGAGGGATTAATCTTGCTGTCTCATCTCCCGTTGGTGACTAATGCTACGATGAACACCAGTGTGAGGAAGGATAGTCCTGCAATGAAAGCCCTGACTTGAGACTTAGAAAACCTCACTCAGGATACTGGCTCTGCAAATGGGTTTTCTGGGTGAGCTTCATTGCTCTTTGCTAGTCCCAATGCTGTGAAATGATAGTGAAAATATTGCCCAGTCTCAGTGGGTGTGTTGGCTGCCTAATTTCTTTGGGTGAGGGACTGTCTCTATGTGCTTTATGGGATCCTGACCTCACTGGGGCAATTCAGCTGGGCAGATGCAATTAGCTGGGCAGATGAAAGAAAGTGCCTGGAGTGGCGAGCTGTATCTCCCTCCTCCCTGACCCCATGAGGTCTTACCCTGATGCACAGGGACTGCAGTCCCGACACAGCAGGGCAGGGAATGAGCCCAGCACTCACAGGGCACCCTCTTCATTATTTAAGCTGCTTGTCCATAGCAGAGCTGGCCATGGTCTTAATTTCATCTTAAGGCAATGGAAAGGGTTATTCTGCCCTGCTAAGCGACTTCTTGGACATGTTTAAAAAAAAGAGCTGTGTGGATATTTCTCATAAACTCATGTCAGGGCGCTTCCCCCTGAACCTCAGTGGTGTGTGGGTGTAAACAGAAATTGGGGTGAAATCCCAGCACAGAGAAGCCTGGGGATGTTTTGCCATTTGCTTTTATCCAGCTAAAATTTCTTCCCGACTCTTTCTTTCTTGCTCCATACCCTCTGTTCCAGGGTGAGTGGAGAAGATGGGTAATGCATTCATCAGACACGTTTCTCGATCAGATAGAGATGGGGTGACGGAGCATTAAAAGAAGTCCCGTTCAAAGCCATATGTGAATGCACAGCCCCAGTCTAGCTCCAGCATGAGCTGTGGCCTCTCCCCTGGCCGGAGGCTGCTGCTGATGCCTGAATAAGAAGTGATGTCCTTTGGTTGTGCTGTCACTGTCCCCAGCGGGGAGCTCCTGCTGGCACCAGAACAGCTGCATTAACCTCGGCCACGGGAAGATAAAGACCTGTGTGACGGGGCTGGGGGCTGCATGGTGTGGGGATGCATGTGGGGACACCTCAGCTTGGGGGCTGGGGACCTGCAGTCCCCGGTGGGGCTCCTCTTCCCACACTGGACAGGGGCTGCAGCAGGGCTGCAGACGTGCCTTTGGGGGAGGCTGGGATAAATCAGCCACCAGCGAGAGGGGATTAAATGATTCAGTGTTTGGAGGCTGCTGCGGTATTTAAAGGACCACACGCTGTTTTTTTCTTATACAGCGAAGACTGTTTTTAACAACAAAACCAGGCAGAAGCATGTTTGTTGCCTTCTAATTTTCTTCATCCCATGGTTTAACGTTAAAGTTCTGGGCCACTGTGAGGCAATAAGTATGACCTGTCCGTCCAGGTCACACCACGTATGCCGTGATGATTATGTCTTAATCAAGTGAAACTCAATACATTGATGAGTATCAGTTCCTGCTGTTCTGCCGTGGGTTTAGCTCTTCTGGATTTCAGTTAAAGTAACAGGGGTGCAGCTGGTGGTGGGATTTGGTCTTAGTTACGTGTTCTGAGAGGAACAGGTAAAGTACCATAGCACAGAAATGATACCAGCACAGGGATGTTTGATGGATTTGTTTGGCAGATTGCATCCAGGATGTGACTCTGGATGTAGAGTCACCGCAGGGTAACATCTCTGGCTGTGTTAGCCATGAGTTTGAGTCCCATCAGGTGCTCCCCAGAAAAGCATCACCTACTTGGTGTCTTTAAGCTCTCCAAAAGCTGCCAGCCACCTTGGGTTGGATGTGAGGTACAATGTGTAGTGTGTATCTGTCGGCACTGCCCCGGGCTGGTGGTTCAGTGCTTAGCCCAGACTGGTGGGTCATGGTGTTTGCCACCCTTCACGTGCCCTGTAAAGAGATGCCTCATGCTAAAGAGGATTGCTTGCCTTGGCAGTCTACTCATCTCAGTCAAGCTGTGGTTCTATCAGGAGCCATGCTGGGCTAGTTTTAGGCAGAAACTCACTCTGTCAGTAAAGAGGTCAGAAAGAATATTTTTTCTTTGCTGTAGGAGCAGGTGCTGTAAATAGTTTTGTTTAAAGTGTAATAATGCTTTGAGGGCAAGGCTTTGGCAAGAGGACACGTAGTCTGGTTTACCCGTAATGAGCAAGGGACAGGAAGGATGTGTTGCCACAGGGCTTCTTGTTGGGGGAGGCTATTGGGGGCTGACTTGCTCTGCTGCGATGTTGCACACACCAGGTTGTGTTTGATCGCCATTGCTTTCCCCTGTTGCCTCTCATGGTCCCTATCCTGGGCTTATTTCAGCTCCCCACCACCTGCCTCTTGTTGTACACAGTTGGCACATCCAGGCTAGGCAGCATCCACGAGCCATTTGTCCCCAGTGACCCACTATGGTGACAGGTCCAGTTTACTCTCTGCTGGGATGCCCACGCACAGGAGAAGCTGGTTCTGTTGTCCTCAGTAAAAGCAGCATTAGGCCACAGTATTTGTTTAAGTTTTGTACACAAATACCTTGCTTGCTACTGCTGAGAGTGCCAGGTTAAAATTAGTGGTCTTCAGAGTATTTTAGTATTTACTTGCCAGATTTTGCCCAGAGACTGAACTATTTCTGCTTGAATAAAAAAACCCAAACAAACATTTTTTGCTAGCGGGGGAAAAAAAAAAAAGAAAAAGATGTGAATGATGCCCAGAGATTTTAACTAGCTGCTTGATTTATCCACCTTGCTGCTAATAATGGACAGGGCTTTGCCCATCCTGGGGTTTGAAGAGAGGCTGCTGTTTGCGTGAGTGCCTTTGCTTTGCATGCAAATAAGAGGGTTTATTGTCTGTTGTTTGTTTGCCATGAAAGTGTAGCTTTTTGCGTGTCTAGAATAAGCACTGTTGTCCCAGGAGCAGGCCTTGCAGGAAAGGAATGGTTTGTGAACGTCCCATGAACTGAAGCTAAGTAGCATCAGCTATTCAGCAGGAGAGCACTGCACATCTGCTCTGAAACCAGCGGCACTGCAGGAAAAAAAAAAAAAGAGGACTATATTGATCTGATAGTTTGTTGTCATCGACATTTCTATTGATCTGCTATTCCCCGATGATTCCTTACTGCTAAAGCCAGAGGGCAGTTTTGGGAAGGGTCAGCACTGAAGGCGAAAACGTTATCCAGATAATGCACTTCTCCTTGGACTAGACAATTTCTCAGTTGAAACTCAGCCAAGATATTTCAGCTAGGTCACTCCAGGACTGTTCAAGATGATTTTGTATCCCAGCTGAAGGACGATGAGCCAAAGCCTACACCTCTGAAGTCACCGTGGATTCAATATCGTAATGCAGCCTTGGCCGAGCGCTGCTTGAAAGAGCAGAGTGGCACGGATTGAATTACCAGCAGCATATTAGTTGAAATCTCCTATTCAGGAACCACAGGGCCTGATGCAGCTCAGCTTTCAGGGCAGGTTGATAAGATCGTAGCCCGTGGTAGCATAGTTTTAGGTTTTAATTTGGTATTCATTATATTATTATCAGCGATCAGGGTCCTGGCTCACTTACGAGCTGCTAATGGGATCTCGAGTGGCGTGGCTGCCGGCTCTGCTGGCTTCCATGCAATGACTCGCTGCGTGTCAGGTCTCTGGCGTCCATGGCACGGGGGCACAAGGTCCATGGCACGGGGCAACCATCCTTTAATGACCCTCCTTTGATGCATGGGGGGGTGCTGTCCATAAGAGTACCCCAAAGATGCTTTAATGCAAAAGAAGGAACGTGAACCAGATGGCTTCTCTAGAAAATGAAGATTGGATTTTCAGTTAGTTTGTTTATCTTCTGGTAACTTAAAATAGACTCCTTTCTGTTTGTTGAGGCAAATAAGACAAGACATTAATATGCGCATCCTAGCAGTAAATAGGTTTCAAACCAGTTTCTGCAGTGTTGGAGGAGGATATTAAGACAGCGTGTTTTTCATCATTGATGTGCCAGCTAGTATGCAAAAAGGTTCTGCTCTTACAACACAGGGGAAGGATTGGAAAGTTGAGGGGAAAAAAAAGTTTTTCTGCTAGTATGCAGACAGAAAAAAAAAGGTTGATCCAGAATGCAAAACAAGTAACAGTACTACTTCTAATTCAGTTAGATCTGATGCTAAAAAATACACATTTTGAGGAATGGGTATTTGAGAAGTGGGCCAGGTATAGACATGATGTCGCTCTTGAATCTGAATTCAAGAGCGTTGTACATAAATGAAATGTTTAAATTGACCCATTCTGCTTTTTTTTTTTTTTTTAATGTACTGTTATTTTCCTAGCCCTTAACTTTGCACATTTATAAAGACAAGCTTTTAGATATTGCATCTCATGGAAAAATCCACTGGGCTTTTCCACAGAGGAGTTAATGGCTTTTATGAAAAGGTTTACCTAATCTGAGGTGATGTTTTCAGTCTCGTGAAACCAGCACTGAAAGGAGCTGGAAATGACTGTTGAAGGAGCTGGTGCCGTCTCTGTGCAGAGCACATGGGAAAATGAAGAGTTTTGCTTTGTTTCCTGCTTTTGGGTACAGTAAAGTAGATTTCAATTAAAAACCAGGAGGAGTGAATGAGTAATTTCTTAATGTAGCCAGTCAGCAAAAGAGAAACGAACACATCAATTAGACAAACTAGATTAATGCTAGGGGTGTGTCCTCACTGTCCACATAAAGCATCGACAGCCCGGCTTCTGCTCAAATACACCCTGATAAACCCAGGCAATAATTGATCTATATTTACCTTCTTGATTTATGAGAACAGAGATTAGCTAGGACTCTGAAGCATATGATTCAATCATGTTTCTCATAGCTTATACAACTGCTGGTTATAAAATTATCTCTGTAAGGAAGGGAAAGCCCCCCCTTCCACGCCCTCGAGGAAGGTGTATGTTTTCAGTGATCCTCACCACCCAGCGCTGGAGATAACATTTATGTCCTGGATCCACCGAGTGTGGTCGCCCTCATCCACAGCCTTCTCAATCAGGTACCGTGTTTGATTTGGCCTGCAGAAAATACAATATTTGAACGAGCCAGGGCTGCAGGCTCACTGCCTTGCTGCGGGGAAAGCAGATGTGCTGCAGATCAATGGCCTCTCCTGGGGACAACAGGGACCCCGGGTGCCACGGCCAGGCTCAGGACACATGTGCTGGGGGCTTGGCAGGGTGGGTAAAGCTAATGGCAGGGAGTTTTTAACCATACAGGAGTTGGAGAAGCAAGCAAACAAACCTAAGCAGCAGGGGAATGATAGCACCTCAAAAGGAAGGAGGAAAAGCGCTCTGCTTAGCGTTCATCATCATCTCTTGCATACACAGTATCACAAGCAATTAAAAAATACTAATGCTTCAGTGTTTTCCCACGAAGCCTAATAGAAATGGCTTTAATCCTCAGGTTCATATTGCCACTCCCTTTGCTCTGGTTGACAGCTAGGTGCTGAGCCGATGGGTGCAGCGCGGGTTTTTCTGCAGCCTGGACAACTGGGGCTGGTCACTCAGCCCTTCCCTCTGGGAAACATCGCAGCTGAGGGACGGGGTTGAGGTGAAAGCAGCTCTGTGCTTCAGGGGAATGGCAACCAGTTGCTGCTGACCCAGAAGCTGCTCCTGTGCAGTGGCACCGGTCACCCGGGGGACAGTGGGGAGCCGCCGGGCTTTCACTGCTGCCCACTGCCAGCACAGACACAGCCCCACAGCGGGGCTGAGCTCGGCCACAGGAACAGCGGTACCAAAGACAGCAGAAGGAACTGAAACCAATATGCTTTTCATAGCAGATCTATGCTTTAAGGAGAAATTAAAATTAGTCTTCTATTAACAACTTCACTGTGCTGATACAGGATTATTTCTAGTTCAAGATCTGAATGGAGATTTGGCTGCTAATTTTAACATTATGGAATTTCCTGGGGTGTTTTTATTACACAGATAGGAGTAAGGAGAGTTATGCATAATGAAATTTTGCTGTAGGAAAGCACATATTATAGTGTGTAACAGTTATTTAACCCCTCTCCCACCCTGCTGACTAACGTATGTGTAAACAGGCTTCACCCAGCCTGAATTCCTGCTTTCCTTTCCCATTCACCGGGAGCACGAGCTCCGCACATGGGGCACTGGGTGCCCGACAACACCAGTTCCTTAAATACATTATAGATGTGCATGCCTGCAGGCAACCTTTATCCTCTTGTGCCCACACCAAATCACAAAGCCAATTTATCCTGGGGTTTCTGTGAAGTTTCTGGTGGTGAAGCATACGGGAGGGGATGCAGGAAGATGCGCTTTGCTGGGTCTTTCGCTCTTTCCACGGTCCACTCAGCAAATACCTGTTTAGCGGAGTAGTTTCCCTTTTCCTGCTGAGCACTAGCCTGGAGGTGAGCTATGCTTCAACACAGTTGCTGTGGAGCATCACTGGCCACAGCTAGGTGACTTGTCCCAGGTCGTTCTCCACCAGTTGGTCTTCGGAGAGAGGGACTGTGAACAAGAAACATTGGTTTGACAAAATGTGTGTTTTCCTTTTTTTTTTGAGCAAGAAACCTCAGTGTTTTGTTGACACAGAGCGAGTAACAGTACATTTGCAACTCCCCAAATGAAGCTAAATTACTCTGAATAAATTGAACGATAAAGCAACATCTGAGCAAACCCAATCTCCTGATGGATGGTTTAGTCCTACTTGGAAATGCAGACATTCAGCCTAATGCGTTCCTCAAACATAACCAGTGACAGCCCTACCCACCCTCTCAATTCCCTATTCGGAGTGCTTATTCAAGTCTGTCTTCCATTTTTTCCGGGTTCTATGTCACTTATAAGATACTGTTTCCCACTGGCAGTGGCTTGTCAGAGTATTTCCAAGTCTGAGCATTTTCACAAGTGGAATACTACCAGCCAGTCTCATTGCACAGCAGTGTGGCAGCTCGGCTTTGGCTTGATGAAAACAAACGAGAGTTTAAATGGAAGAGTCATTTGACATTGTGCAGCTAAAGGAGATGTTCTCCCTTATAATAATTAATTATTTTGAAGGCAGGCAGCAGGGGAGGGGCAACCCAGGTTACTGTTGGCCAGGGAAAGCAGAGGGCAGCGATGGCCCTGGTGGGCTGTGCCCATTCAGGGAACCCATCGCTGGCTCCTCTCCATGGGAAAAGCATCAGATATCTGTGGGGAGGGAAAAAATGCATACCCAACATAGAAGCAGAAATCTAGAGCCAGAGCCGTGCCATCTCTATGGAAATTTGTGATTTTGCCTCTAGTAGGAAGGACTGCTGGGTAATATACAGCTGTCAGTGGGTACCAAGTGGCTAAATCCATCAGCAGAGCCCTATCTGTGCTTAAATCAGAACTGAATTTGCCCTGCTTGTTCTGCTTTACTGATGCCTTTTTCTGACATTTCCCCTTGTTGAGATTGTAATTTTCTGTCAAAATGTAACTGCAGAGCTGTGCGTTTTAATCCTGTGTAATTACAGTCCTCAGGAACTCGGTCATCCCCTGCATGACACATCCACGGTCCCCCCTTGTCCCTGCAGAAGCAGATTGAAGTTACAGGAGGTGGCTGAAAGGGGGGTCTTGTTCTCAGAGGCCTTTCTTGTTCCTCCCACTATTATTTTTAGAGCTCTAACTTGAAGTTCACTGCTGCAGAGACAACCTACACCCCAGCACTCCCTCCCCGGGGAGTGGGTGCCACAAAAGTCACCCAGCTCCCACCTTCAAAGCAGATGTGACTCAGCCTGCAGTTTGGGGGCTCTTTGTCTAATTCAGAGGAGGATGAGTCACAGGAGGCGAAGGCAGAGGCTCAGCTGGCAGGAATCAGCCGACGGCCTTGCAAGTTGGCTCAGCTGAGCTGATTCACGCTGGTGGAGGGTCCACTGCTTCCTACAGCAATCCCACCCACCCATGGGTTGTGCTGGGTAAACACCATCAGTATGGGACAGCTGATCTGAGAGGTGCAAATTATCATCAAGTCGATTGTGAGGGAGATAAGTTTTTTTTAAAAAAATCTTCCTGCTCAGTTTAAAAAAATGGATAAAATAGTTGTCTGTTAACAACATGCTCGTCAGCTGTCTGCAGCGAGGGCATGGGGGTATTTCCAGGCAGAATCAGGGAAAAGCAAGCACACTGCATGCAAGCACACAGCCTGCAGCCCAACAGCTCTGACCTGCAATTTTTCAAATCAAGCCAGTGAAATAGGATTTGGCCCATTCAGTGACTAAATAGGAGACACACATGAAAGCAGTGGCCTCATCACCCTTTTTGCAGCTGGTTGCCTCGGTGTTAGCTGGGGTTGTGCCTTACCCCGTCAGGAGGTGATGCTTTGCTCAGCTGTAGGTACCACATTGAGAGAGGGGTGTAGGGGACAAACAAGTCCTGGGGAAACAGTAGAGGAAACCTGCCTGTGTACAGCTGCAGGTCAGTGCCATCCCAGCAGGATGTGGAGAGTCCTCCTTGTCCAGCAGCACGGTAAGTGTGGGCCTGTGAGGGCTTGTAACAACTCTTTTCTGTTTTTCTATTCTAAACATCTCATTTTAGAGGAACAAACATGCTGTCTGTAAAGCTTATTTTCTTTATAAGCATTAAAGATGAAGAATGGCAGTCAGAAATGTGGGGAAAACCAAGTTAGAAACAAAGTTTCCTGCAGTTGTTTTATTGAGAGCACATCGAGGATTTCTATTTTTATTGATTTTTTTGTCCCTGGTGTCGCTCTTGGTTTCCAGTTCATTCAATGTATTTAGTCATCTCACACCTTAATTTTCCACCCTTTCAGCTGGGTGCTGTATTTTCCTTCACATCCTCTAAATCATATCGGATTGCTGCATCCCACAGATGATGCAACTTGGAGTCAGTAGTCTTCTGGAGAAATTGCTTCTGACAGGTTAGAGACCCTACCCAACAAAAGGAACCTGAGGAGGGGTGCTTTTGTTTGGGCTGTCCTCGCAGCACCTTCCTGTATCCAAGATGGGATGTGATTCAGAAGGCAACTCCTGGATGGCTTGTCCAAAAACTATCACCAATGCAAAACTATTTTTATGTGCTAATATAGAAGCAGAAATGCCACCAGCTTTGTATCGGGTTGGTTGTCAAATGGGCTGTTTGGCTGCTGATGGGAAATGGTCTCAGTCCTGTTCCCATCCTGAACTGAAAACCGAGAGACTTATGTGGAGGGTGTGCAAGGACAGAGTAGAACCATTGAATAATAGTAGTAAACATACAACAGGTCGAGCAACATCATTGCTTAACATGGTATACAAAATAGCTTCATAATACCTGCCACTGATGGTAACTACTCTTGTCAACCATCTGCATATAGGTCCTTAATTAAAACCTGTTATTTATAGAACAGATTGTAAAAGGACACCTCAAACCCCCAGAATAAGTCAGTTTGACATCTTGGGTTGTGTAGACAGTAGATGTACAGCAAACCCAGCCTTTTTCATAATGACAATATTGAAAAATAAGTGCCTACATGGAAGCAATGTTGGCTTGAAGCACACAAAATGGCCCAGTTCTTGCTCTTTCATCTTGACCCACCTTGGCAAAATTATAATGGGAGATGGATATGTGCTCTTGTCCAAAAGTCCTGGGGGTAAGCAGGGTGAGGAAGCCCAGGTTGTGTGGATGGGGGCAGAGGAGTCCTTTGGCTTTTGACAGAGCAGGATCAGGATAAGAACCTCTTGCTCTGAGCCAGGAAGGGTTTTGGCTCGGAGGAGCCAGATGAGCATTTCCATCAACTCTACCAAGCTTCAGGACAGGATCCCTCTTGGTGTGTCCTTGTTTTTGTGGCTCACAGGTGTCTGACTCCTACTTGCATCATCTTAATTTCCTGCAGCTTTTTGAGCAGAAAGGCTGCTGTGCTTGTAGACGTCTTCATACCATCTTTATTTCTGTGGAAAAGAATGTTTTGGAAAAAAACTAATTTTAGCCACTACTCAGGTTTTGACTGAAGACTTTGTAGCCGTGAAGACCTTACAAAGAATGCTGCAAGCATAATTGTTGGCTTTGTGAGCAAAGATAAAAGTTTAAAATACATGGCACAGAGCGAATAAAAACAAACCAAGAGCAGTCCTGCTGTCAAGTGTCCAGTGTATGCAGGCGAGAGGCGAAAGCCCACGGCAAATGCAGCAGATTGCTGGCAGACTTCTGTTGTTGGGTCTGTAAATTCTTGTCCAAAGCCCAGAAAAATCAAGGGGCTCCTATTGAGTTCCTTGATTTTTGGGATTAGGCAGGATGTAAAATAGGAGGACATGGATAGCGATAAGATGCTTTGAAAAAGTTATGCAAATGCTGTTAAAATACACGATTTAAAATATTAGCTCTGGCAGGGAAAAGCTGCTGAAGTATCACTCAAGGGGAACAAATATTCAATAAATTAAAAAGTCAAGAGTTGGCTTTAAAACAATTGCTTTGTAAGCAAATGTTTCTTGTGATCGGCATGAAAAGTGCTACGGGAAGGGATACAGCTCGGCTGCTTTCTTTCAGTTGCCATCACCTGAAGAAATGGCTCAAGTTTACACTTTTGTTGGCACTCTGGAGCCTGACAGAAGTTCAGCAACTCTTATTATCCTACTTTTTTGTAGAGGGGAATCTTCCCAGAAGGGAGCCGTGGCCCTCTGTAGGAGAAAAACTACATCATTATGGCCAGGTCAGAGCCTCTGTGCCAGCCCAGCACCATCATGGACAAGGGTTGATTCACATTTTTAAAAAGCTATATCTAGTTCAAGCAGTATTTTTTTTTTTAAGCTCGCTTTTTTTTTTAATGCTGTAAATATTCATGTCTTTGATGCTTTCAAGGCAAAGTCTAGAGTGTGTAACACTATTTTCTGTGATGATTTCAATTACCCGGTAAATCTGCAGTGCTTTTATCTACCATGGCTTTGTTTCCCCAGGAAGAAGGAGGTCACAGATTACAAGGAAGAGCTGGCAAAGAAAGTTCAGTTTTAGGCAAGGCAAGTAACACTTAATGGCAAGGAGAAATTTATAAAACTAAAAAAATAAAACGCAGCTAGTCAGTGGTAAATTGCTTCTGGGCAGGAAAACAGTGATGGTTTGGTTTTTCTTCCCCTCCCACCTTCAGCACGTCCAGAATATCTAGCAGTTTCTTTGATTTTATTAATGTTTAATGAATGCTGTGCTTGAACTCCCACCTGAACACCCAATGGATGAGCTAAGGGGAGGGTAGGTCTGAACGGTGCACATGAGATTTACCCTAAAAATGTATGAAATCTCCCAAAGCTTTTGGATATGCAAAAATCTTGACCAGGAGACCAGGATCTGGATGCATGTTTTCCAGTGCCTCACTTATCCCTCGAGGCTGATCCATGAGACCCACGTAGTCCCGACAGAGTAAACTTCAGCCAAACAGCGCGCAGAAATGAAGGAAAAAGAAGCAATAAGTACAGATTGGAAATAATAAATAAATAAACCCAAACCCAGACTTTTATTTTTAGTTATCACATTGCTTAGTGAATTTTATTAAGTGGCATTTTTAAATCCCTCCTGCTTTCCCCAGCAGCGTAAGCAACCAGCACTTTCATTGCATCAGTATGGGCAAGGAACAAATGAATGGCCAACGCTTTGCTCCGGGGATGCACAACACCTCTGAGGTCCAGACCACAGCCCACCCTGACCCGGACCTTTGTGTCTGTTCCACCATTCCTATAATTACCCACCTTCGTGACTAACCCTTTACTCCGTTACTTCCAAGAGGCTTTTGGAGGTGAACTCAGTAACACTTGTGGTGTGATACAGAGGTGCTGAGACCCTCTGGTCTTCAAAACATTTACAAGAAGAGCAAAATACATGTTAAAGGTTTCACTTTTGTTTTCAAATTATTAAAATGACATTGGAGTGGGAGACATTAGCCTTATATTGCTGAAGAACACTGAATTTGATTAGTCACTGCTCTGCATTTCTTTTGGCTGAAAAAAAAAAACCAAAACCAAACCCAAAACTGTTTCTCTTGCAGAAACAATTTGCACTGTGTAATAGCGGAGCACTGGGACATGCTTTGTTCCATTTTCAGGTTTTGTGCTACAGAGCAACAGCTTCATGTTGTTTTTTCTTGCCTGGATCTTTAAGATTCACCTTCCTCTGTGATTTTTTTTCAGCTTAAAATTTCTGTATTTACAAAGAGAGTCACTGTCTCATTGAAATGCTGGGGTTTCAACCCCAAACCCCAAATTAAGGCTGACATATGGGTGATTCCCACAGCCCTTCCCAAAGGGGGGTGAGTTTCCCTTTAGGCTTCCCCCCAGGGTGCTGTAGCCTTGCAGACAGAGCCATTGGGTAAATGAGCCCCAGGTGTCCCACATTAAGTAACCCAAGGTCAGGTGTCCCAGGTAGGGATAAAAGCTGGGACCCCCTGCAGGAGGGGCAGTGTCTGTGTGTGAGGGGGATGCCCTGTGCAGAGTTCCCTGTTGGGGAAGGACCTCCCGCCTCCCTGGGACTGGGCTCCACTCAGGTCTGGCTTCTGTAAATGTGGGTTGTGTGGAGATTCAGTGTGTGGCTTCCTTGGTCTGATGTGTTTGGCTTGTTGACTCGGCTGTCTCCCGTCCCTTCTATGGGAGACTGCATGTCACCGTTTATTCCCCCCATTGTTGGCTGTGCGGTGTCGTTGTTGGGGTCAGTGGGATTGATGTCGGTTATGTATAACCTGACTGACTTGTTTGTCCCCCCAGCGCTCACCCATGTGCTGACCCTTTTGTGTCAAATACAATCTGGTTATTGGTTCATCTTTATGCTGGCTGTGTCCTTTATGCTAGGCCTAATAATTGGCAAAACACTCATGCACGAGGCTCTGACTGGCCCCAGAGCCTGATGCTGGTGGGACTCGCCCCTGCTCACAGAGGTACAGACAGTGGCTTCGGGTGATCATGCAGTGATGATCATTCCCTTGGGTTGTGCTGACCTGGCCATGGAGCGTTTGAGGAGAGACAGGCAGCTCTGAGTCTGAGTGCACAGCCTGCTGTGAAACCTCAGGGGCATTTACCCTGTTTCTTCCCAAAAGGTCAAGGTAAATGAGGAACAAGCCAGATCCAGCTCTGTCAGAGTCTGCTCTGTTTAACAGTGGGAAGACACGAACACTGAGCTCATCCATCACTGCTCTTGAGAGCAAAAGAAAATGATACAGAATTTCTTTCGGAGATATTGCTAAGATGATAACCCATCGCTCATCCACAGCGTCTCCTTGCAGTTACTGGGTTTTGGTGTGGGGTGTTTTTTGGTTTTTTGTTTTTTTTTTTATTGCACTAAAAAATAAGAAAAATTTCTGTCCGTCTAGTCTAATGTAATTGCTTTACTTCCCATCCCTGTTCAGTTCTGTGCTTGATGAATCCCTCAGCCTGCTAGGGCTGCGCTGAGAGTCACTTCATGTAGGTAAAGGGGCCTTGCTTGGTAGCACTGGAGCTGAAGTTTCGTATGTAACCGCAGGTTTGGGACGGGAGGGCTGACTAGCATTTTTCAAGGATGACTTTGGGTGAAAAGACTCTATGCCTGTCACCTGGTGGGTGACCGTCACCTAAAGGTTTCCTGCAAGCAGGTACCAGTGACTGTCAGCGCTCCAGAAGAACAAAACCCCGGACAAATAAAGCACTGCAATTCCTGCTGATGGTATTTGTCAGATATTTGTTGAGGGTTTATCTGACGCATCTCTTGACTGATTGCTGCGACTGCTCTGTGGGCTTTGGCAAAGGCTATGCTGGGCAGACTGGGGCTATGGGGACAACAAACATAAAGTGATCGGAGGAGAGCAACACAGTGGTTCTGTTGTCCTGAGGTTATTTAGGTGATGGTTTGGAGGTGACTGGGGGAGTGCTGATGCTACTTTATGGCTTGGTAATCTGTTGGAGATAATTTCGCGTACCTGAATCAGGAGGAGTAACTGTAAGTGCAGAAGGACTGTAGGACAATAGAAACCAAGAAATGTTTGTGTGGTCGTTGGAGGCACGGTAGCATGCTTGCAGATGGACAAGTATTAGTGCTATCTAAGTGCTAGAAAGCTAGGCAGGACTAGCAGATGGTAGAGGGCATTTTCCAAAACAATTTGCTGCCCAAATTGCTCCCTTTGCAGTCCCTTGGACTCCTGTCAGAGATGCTTTTCAGGCATGGAGTTAACATCCTGAAATAATAATATGAATTTCATCATAATCATAGTTTTGTTCTCAGAAATAGTCAATGCTTTCATTTTGAGCTGTTAAGATGGAATATTTCACTGCCTCACTCTTTTCCCCTGAAGTTACATTAGATGTGTTTTCCCTTTCATCCCGTTTTTCCTGACTCCTAGTGCAATTATTTCTTTATTTTTATTTTTCAACTTTACATTGTGTAAGACCTGACTGATGTCAGTGCGGAATGTGTCAGGCCTATCAAACAAGGCCAGTCCTGGCCAAAGCTCTGCTAACGCCTGGGAGGACCAGCCTCTAGTCTGCTCTGTACACACACAGAGAACTGTTGCACAGTGCCTGTAACACCATGCTGTGCTGTGGTCAGACTGTTTTGGAGGTTGATAATATAACTCTGAGTTTCTGTGAAAGGTAAGAAGAACTCTAAAACAGGTAAAGGAGGAGAGAGCAAACCATTTTCTCATAAATTACAACATCAGCATGGGGTCAGAATTTATTACTCATGGTTCACCCAGCCCAGCCTGCTGCTTCATAATGTCTGTAATTTTTTTTTAAGTCTGAAAAGAGCTGGGTGTAGATTTGTTTCTCATTTTAGTGCTGAAGTTGCACAAAAAATGGTGGTGTCTGGGGGTGAGGGATTGAACCACTGCTCTTTGTGCCCCAGCCATGGAGCAGCCTTTGCTTGCAGAGCTGAGTGCTGGAGAACGGAGAAAAAACGGCACATCACCTTTGGTAAATTGGGATATTGGGGTCCTTGTTATCACAAGTGTACCATGGCCTTTTCTCTGCTTCCATTTTCTGTACTCTGGCCAAATGGAGCAGTGATGTTGTCCTGCAGGAAGCGTGTGCCAGTGGATGCCTCTGCCTGGTGAAGGGGTGTGTGTTCCCTGGATTTTCCCTTTTTGCTTGTGCTGCAGATCAGAATGTATAAGTACAGATAACATGAGAAAATTAATCTCTGTGCAATTGGCCTTTCTGGTCCCTGTGGCATGTGCAGGGCTGTGCCAGGCATGGGGCACATGCCCATGGGCTGCATGGGAGGGCAGCAAATGTGCATGAAGCCTTGGCTGAGCGTTTAATGCACCAGCACATAACTTCCAGCTCCTCTGTCAAGGCTGCTGCAATGCTTCTTGCAGGTTAAATGTCTTCAGGAACTGGGAAACAGCTCAGCACCCAAGAAAATCCCCACTGACTGTACAATAGCCTGGAAATTTTTCTTTGAACAAGTGGTTTTGTTTTCACATCATCCTAAATTCTGTAGAAATACAAACTGTGGGTTGCAGGATCTTTTTTTTTCTATTGTTCTATTTAACTTGATAACATTTCCTCAGATATGAAAGTGCTGCCTGCCTCTTTCCCTGAATGTGAAATGCAGGTGATACAATACTGCCTGTATCACAGGGGCAATAGAAGTGATTTAATGTTGTTTGAAGTACTTCAAGCCGTAGAGAAGAAATGCCATCTTCAGAGGTTTTGAGACATCCTTTAACATATTGCCTGGTCTGGAGAAGTGAAAGGCCAGACAAGTAAGATGAGCACCAGAGGAACAGTCCTAAATAGAGGTTATGGTGAGAAGTGCAGCTTAGGTCTGGGTTTAACACTCCCCTTGGCTTTGTTGTGAGATTTCTGGAGGGAACAGACACTGCAGCAAGCAGCGAATACTTTGAAATAACTGATTTAAATTAAATGTTCTCTCTTGATCAGGACTGAGGTGCCCTTCAGGGAGGATGACTTCTGAGCCACCAGCAAGAAGCTGATGGCTGGTGGCGAGCCCGAGAGCCCCTCTGGCTTTGGCTGTCCTTCTCATCGCTTCAGTAAAGGTTCTCCCTGTTCAGACTCAAATATAAATCTCCGTTGCAGTGTAAAGAATGCAAAGGCATATTAAGGAAATTGAATATGGCATTAGTCATTCCTTAGGCAGGAGCTGTGCTGGAGGAGGAGGAGGCAAGCAGAGCAAGGCATCATGCCATGGTTTCTGTGTGTCGCCAAGGCAGCCACAGCCCAGATCTCCCTCGTTGCTGCTCGGGGGCAGCAATATGTTCAATACTGAACATATTGAACCAGCTGGGTTATTTCACAACATTGTTTTGTCAATAGTCAGTACCAACTTATCCTACTCTTAATGCTTCCTCTCACTCTTATCCATGAGGGATTAAGGAAAGGAGTACAGTAACATGGTGGATTGTACAAGAATTAATCAGGTTTTCCCCTCAACTGCATCAAGGTTTTATAACTGGAAAACTTTGCAAGTTCAAAGATTAACCCAAAGAGTGTAATATTTTGCTAAACTCAGAAGCCTTGGCTCACATTTGGCATTTGTATTCAGTAGTACTTTCCCCAATACAGGACCATGCAAATTTAGCAACAGCTGTTTACCCAAATTGGACTTCGAGGCTACATTTACGCTGCTATTCAAGGAGTTTGGAGTCATGTTCCCTAGTGCAGGAGGTCAGCCCCTGATACCACTCAGTTGTTAGAGCCATCCACGGCGTGTTTCTGGCCCATGTCAGGCAGCACTCCCTGGGCACGGTGCAGAAGTCAATATGGGTCAACCCTTCCCGTAGGCAGTTTGAACACGACGTTTTTGTTTTGCAGGTTGAGTTGAGCATTATGGACATGAGTCATCCTGTGCCAGCTGGCCAATATCCAAAATATATTTATTAGCAGAGAGGTAGCCTGATTGAATTGATGGTTTGCTTTCTGGAGCCTGAGGATTCTTTTAATATTTGGTCATTTGGAGGCAATGAATCTTTGCCTCAATAAAGACTTCAGGCTTTGACCCAAAGTAAATTAGTTCAGATGAATCAAGAAACAAAGCAAAAAAGGCTCAGAGGGCCTAATACAAACCATAAGTTATGTATGAAGGATTATGAAGGCAGCCTCTTTATTGTCTTCTTTCTTTTGGTGTTTCAGGGAATACACTGGGCAAATACCATGGGAGTAAAGGACAATTCTGTCAACAGAAAATCCACAGATAGTCTCAAAAGGGCAGCCCTGCTAACAAATTTGTTGATGCTATGTTCTGCCTTGGACAGAAACTGCTGAGTGTTATGTACAGTGCTTAAACTTGATTACTTCATGTTATGCCACTCTAATCACTTCTAAGTGTGAATGTATGTGAATTAGGAACAGGATTATAATTATTCTTGGGAGTGAAATGTGTTCTTTCTGATGAAGCATAAAGTGTCTGTCAGCAAAAACCCAGTTGAACTGTTGTTCATACAGGCTTCTTTCAGAATTGGGGCATCGATGGTTTGAGTCCAGATTTAATAATATAAAAAAGAAAATATTTGTAATATGTTCAGGACCACTGCGTGATGTTTTGCTGGCAGAGATGTTGCTTACTGTGAGATAGCACCAAGTTATCCTGGAGTTTCCTCTCCACTGTTGCTTAACTTATAATGGACATCTTTTTTTCCAGGTAGGGAACAGTCTCACTTGTTAGGGAAGGTGAGAAACTGTATGATTTGAAAATGGATTTCAGCGAGGCAGCTGTTGTGCAGGCAGTCAAGAGGAGAGCATGAAGTGCATGTGAACCGTGGGCATGAGAAGCAGAACAGGAATAAAGTGGCCATGACTAAGCTCAAGGGAAATGCTAAGGCAGAGTAAGAAACCACTCTGATTTAACCCCCCACCTCTGAATGTCGTGGTTGTATGGATAAATGAGTCAGGCTTTGTTTCAAAGATACTGTACGTTGTCATTCCATTTTCTGAAATGAGAAAATCTATAGGGAAGCGTCAAAGCTAGTAACCATCCTTAGAAAGGTGCCTGTTTCATTTATTTCAAAGTGACCTTCACATAAATTTTTACCGGATAGGTTATGACCAGTATAATAATCAGTTAAGAGCTGAGTCACTGGACACCTTATGTTTAGGTACCTGAATCACTCCATGAGTCATGTCTAATCCAAGATACTTCTGTGGGAATCCCTGGAGTTCATGCCAGTGTAGGACAGATGTCTGGGGCAGGCAAGATGCACTATCCTCAGGAAGCGCTACCATCCCTCGTTGGCTGCGGAGAACCTGGATAAGGTCTTAGACTAGACAGAAACCTTTCAGGCAGCCGCATCTCATTGTGTGATGACATGAAGCCACCCTGTAGTTGATGGACTTGGCAGTGTTATGTTTATGGTTGGAACCAGGGATCTTGAAGGTTTTACATCTGCTCTTTGCCCAAGCAGAGACGAAGCCAGCGAAAGGGTTGGGAGCAATGCTTGGGGCAAAATGTACTCAAGTCCAAAGACCGCCGAGGCAGCGGTAATGTGCAGCTGGAGGACCATCAGAATACAGGCACATCCTCTTCCAAATGCTCTGACAGGGGCACATTTTATGGCTGCTGTTCCCAGTAAGATCCCAGCTGAACATACTTATGATCTACAACAGCTCTGTTAATTCCTGCCTTTGTCACGTCGCAGCTTAGTGTTCAATGATTAGGTGTAGCCTGGCAGGAACCTGTGCCAGAGGCATTAGTGCACGCTGCTCAGCTATTGTAGGGAATGGGTAGTTTTCACAATGGAGTTTGCAATTCTATACTAAAATTTAATGTCTAAAAAATAAG
The DNA here is from genome assembly GCF_003259725.1 of Athene cunicularia. Classification (NCBI taxonomy): domain Eukaryota; kingdom Metazoa; phylum Chordata; class Aves; order Strigiformes; family Strigidae; genus Athene; species Athene cunicularia. The sequence continues at coordinate 5,799,795 of NW_020799110.1, forward strand.
TGGTTTACAGTTTTAATCCAAGTATCTCCAAGCAGGTAAGGTTTGCTTTGCAAAGACTGGTAAGGTCGAGTTCTTAGGTAGAACTTAGGTAGTTCTTAGTGTTTTTTTAGGAACAACTAGAAGAGATTTGGGGCTCAGAGGCTGATTGGTGTGCCGTGATGGGGTTACTGCCTCCACAGCCAGGTCACCGCTGCTGCATGGGCATGCCTGGTTTCTTCTGCACAAAGCCAGCTGGTCAGTTTACTATCCAGAAGAGAGACAGAGCACTTCTTGTGAGTCTGAGTGGGTCTGTGAGCATACTGTGCACAAAGCCTGTAGGAAGGTGTCGTCTTATTTTTGTGATAACTACAGATTGGAGCTCCTGGGCAATAGGTTTATATAACACTGCTGTAAGAGAGTGAAAAGTCATCAGAATCCACTCAGAGGTCTTAGGGCAGTGAGGAACTGAACATGCAGTTCCTGGCAGCCTCGTTGTCCTCCGAACGCAGAGCATCATCTTCCCTTCTGTTCACTGAGAAATGTTTTATGAGTTCAAAACCATATTCAGGTGGTCATCTGCGTCTGTAGGCTGTCATCTTTTCATGTGAGTCATTTACTCTGGAGTTAGATTTAGCCTGCAGCTCAGGCTGCAGTCAGAAAAAGGTAAATTCACCACGAAGAGTTCACCAGTCAGTGCAAATCCAAGGCCCTTGCAAGCAGCTGCTGAGTAGCCCACTGGGCTAGTCTGCCATGTCAGCATCATTAAAACTCCATGGTAGCATCTAAATCTGCTCCAAATAACCCCAAATCAGCATTTTTCCCAGATGAATGAAGGGTGTTGGATGAGGTTATAGCTTTGTTTTATGGATGCTGTCCTGTCTTTCAGTTCTTTGTGTTTCTTTCTTTTTTTTTTTTTTTTTTTTAACCAGCTTATTCAAAGGGTGGAGGAGACTTGCCAGACATAACAGTGTTGGTTTAATTTCCTTCTGTGTAATCACTTCTGTACTCATTTTTCATGAAAAGTTATTCCCATTTCATCTTCCTGAAAACAAATGTATCTTTTTGAAGGTATGCCAGGACAATAAAAAAGAACATTACAAGGCCAGAGTAATGTCACATATGGACTTGACGGGCCATTTAAAATAGAAATATCTGTGACAGCATTAAATTAGCCTTCCAGGGGCTGGTGTACTTTCAGCTGCATGTCACTCTCTCCTGTCTGGCACTAGAGCAGTCAGGTTTTAATTGTAATTCCATGTCATGAAAAGTTGGACAGGGTCTTTAATTCCAAATCATAGAAGTCAGCTTAGAAAAAAGTTTCTAGTTGTAACAACTGTCAAAGAAGCTTGAAAAGTGACTCTGTGTGGGTCTTCATGGATCATGGGAACCTCGACTCTCATTTCCGAGAGAGTGAGCTGCTCTGTTCACCTCCATGAGAAACTGTTATGAAGCTCAGAGAAAAGGACGAGGACATCTGTATCTGCACTTAAAAGTCTTTTTGCTTTCATCTACCACTGGTCTGTGTAGTGATAGATGCTGGGAGGAGCCGAGGCTTGCCAAGGGTTAGACAGAACCTCTGCTGAAACACTATATCCCAAAGCAGGGGTGAACAAGCCTGGGAGCTCAAACTGTCTCTGCTGTTAGTTGCCTCCTATACAGTGTGACTTAAGTCCTCACTACTCCGCTCTCTAGCTCTGGAGTAAGTGGTGTAGTTGGGCATACACTTCAGAACAACATTGGATTTAGTATTCCCAGTACTTCTAAACAAGAAAATTTTTCCATAGCCCCCAGTCAAACTGAACGTTAATTTAAAACAAAGATCTTAAAATACACCGAGGACAGATTTATTTCAAGAAGGGCTTTCTGCACTTCGGTTTACTGAAAGCTGTACAAAATTGCTGTGGCATCGAATCTAGCTTTAGACTGAAGCAGCTTGAAATCCAGCTTTCTGAATGACCCCATCTTCACTGTTACTGCCGTGGAGGGAACAAGCAGCTTAATTCAGCCCTCTGACCCAAGTCCTTTTACTGGCCGGATTCTCTGTTCATTCAGGACAAGGACAAACACTTGCTTCCAGCCTCCCAGCTCTCACATGACAGCCACATCAACCAGAAGAAGGAAACCTACTCTGTGCAAAATGCCCTTCGGCGCCCCGAGGAAGGCTGTTTTCAGGATCCCACCTTCCCTGCTAAGTTTCTGGTTTTTGCTCTGGCTCCAGCAGTAGCACTCCCAGAGCTGCTCTGATCCTTCTCACCTTACAGGAGAGATTTGGATCCTGCATTTGCCTTCGCCTGCAACAGGCTGGGGTGGCCATGAGCATCGCAAGGGTAAAACTGGGAGTGAGCCCTGCACCCTCCCTCTGGAAGTGCTAAGGGGGAAAAGCAAAACCCACGATGCAAACCCTCTGGACAAAGATGGAAAGTACTAGTTGCACTGGTTTGGTTCTTTGAGCTATTCTAACGAGAACTCCATTTTTTACAGTTTCAGGATGAGTGAGTTCTGCACAGCCTCTAGTAAACTGTGTGTTTGATGCCTTGCAAGGCAGAGGTGGCAAATACTACGTCCAGCTGAAATCACCTGGGAAACACCAAATCCACCCCTCTCCAACATTCAAGCCAGGACACCGGGGTTAAAGCTCTTCCACATCCAACACATTATGTCTTCTCTTGAAAACTGCTGCTCTAGAAAATAAACCAGGCCATTCATCCCAACCTTCTGGCACCAGCTCCGAATGAAAATACCAGGTTGCACAGCCGGCCCTTCTCCACATCGCATGCTCCAAACTGGGAGGCTTTTTGTGTGCAATGCCTCCTGCAGCTGGCAAGTCCCCATTTTGTACTAGACAAACACTGACAGCTTTATTTCTTGTTTGTTCGGTCGCAAAAGATCCTCAGCATCCTGGTTTGAATTGAGTATTGTGGTTCCTAGCTAACAGAAATGTAAATAACAAAGAAATTTCATGTATTTTAATTACCTGAAGGCGTCTGTTTTAATCTGGTGAATCCTCTTATGTGATAAAAGTAACGTTGCTATGGGAACTCTATCTATCAGGAAATGTAGCACCACTATGCATGTAAACAATTAGGAAATTGGTGCAGTGAAGGGATTTTTCAGTCGCTTGGCACAGAACTGACTTTGCAGTGGAAGTTTAGACTGGTGTTATTTCACATGTGTGTGTATGAGTGAAAAAGGCGCAGATTTAACTGGGAGGATCTCCTTCAGACATCTTGGGAGAGCAGGTAAATATTTCTTTTATTCGCCAAAATACAGCCCACTGCCACCAGCAGTGTATTTATATACTGTGACCCTCTTATCAGTATTTATTAAGTGCTTTATCTCAGTAACATGTAAAGTCCACTCAGGAGTGAGACACTGACTGAATTAAGCCCTTAAAGGCAAACCCTATGCAATAACACACTTGTGCATCTCTGCTGCAGCTAAGGAGCCACGCTGGTGCCCCGAGAGCAGAGCCAGCAGGGCTGGTCCCCTCTTGGTCACCCCCACCAGTGACTGGTGTGACACCAGATCCTGCCATGGGTTTGGCTGGAATGGGCAGGTCAAGTTTTATTAGTTGGATGTGGTCCTGTTTGTTTGTAAATCACCAAATCTCTCTGCTTTGTGTAAACCCTCCAAGGACAGCAGTGCTGCCCAGATGGACTCGTGCCTGCTGGTGGGTCCCCAGTGGGCAGGACGGGCATCCTCTACCTTGCCTGGAGCTCTGTTCAATCATCCCATCCTGCAGTTAGTGTTTGTGCCAGAGATGCAAGGGTTTATTCATTTACCAAGTGGATGTGCTGATAAGAGCCCTGCGATAACTGGCAATAAAGAAATAATGACAATATGTTCCAATATATTAGCAAACCTCCCATGCTATGAAATCTTCTTCCCTTTTCTTAGATTAAAAGGAAGTGACTACAAGGATATTTCTCAATTTATTTTAAGTAAGTACATAATATTCAGTTTAGGTCTATTACAATTTAGGGTAGACCTGGTTTACGATGAACTTGCTTTCCTTCAAGGCAATCCTTGTGCCTTGTGTGCTGGTCTAGACCACTATTAAGAAGCTCCCACTATAAATTTAGAAGAGATACTGAGTCACTCTAAAGTCTGGGATGCAAAGGAAGGGAGAAAGATTCATTACATACTTCTAAATTTATTAAATTCATCACACACACCGAAGAGAACTCATTGTTTGCCATATAGCGGTATAGTGATCATTGAAAAACAAATAGACACTATTTCATAAACTGAAAAACTATACATCAATCTCTTCTACGTACTGCTCATCCACAGGTTATTATGCAGTGATGGGTAACATTTTTGTCTCATCACATATCAGTAGTTTGGTTTCCATGGACAACGTTTCCATGAGGAATTTTAAATTCCTGTCAACCAAATATTTTGTCTGCAAAGAAAACCCTTGTAGAGGCAACCATAAGATATATATGCTGCATAGATACACTGGTTTTACAAATCGTTATTTCAGTCAACGCTGTCAATGCGCTGACATAATTTCAATGTAATTATTTCCTTTAATACAGGGCAGGGTTTGGTACAGCTGAATAGAAATGCTTGAACTTTTCCTACAGGCTTGACTTCCAGGAAAGGGACATTCAGGAGGGAACTCCAGCATCTGAAGTAACATCGGGGATTTTTTTCAGACTGCTCCAGGTAGGAGCATCATGTGGACCAGTCTCAGTATCAGGTTTCAATGATCTTACGGATTTTATCCAGCATCACCAATTAGAAGAGCGTATTGTAATAAATGGAGTCTCAAAAATGATAATCATTTTCGTGAAAAGTAATCCCAGTAGCCCAACTTGCATCACTGCAAACAACATTAAGGACAATTAGCTGCTGTTCACATTGTGCGGGTAATCTCCAAATGCTCTTGTCTGAGACGATGATTTGGGGACCAGGAGCAGGGAGGTGATGCACTGAGAGTGTCTAATTCCTGAGCATTAAAAACTGCGTGTTTTGGTACTGGAGAATTAGGTTAAATTAAAGTCATGTTCCTGACATAGCTCCTGCCCAGCTAGATATGAATCATTAGCACAAAACCAATTTCCTAATTATCTTTCCATTGCAGGGTAATGCAATGAATTTTGTAAAGCTGTAATTTTATCCTGGTTTATTTCCATGTCCTCTATTTTCTCTAGAGACACACTCTGTTCTCCTCTGAGGTTTTTTCTGACGTGATCTTTGGCAGCAGGAAAGGTGGTGGTGTGTGGATGAATTCATTGTCAGCTGCTTTCCCAAATTCCTGAGGAAGTCTTGCTGGAAATGTATGAACTTGTACAGGTGTTGGATGGTCTCTAGCAAAGCAAATAATCTGCCTTAATGGTTGAATTGTTCTTCATGGCAGATAATAGGAATACTTTTGTAGCTGACCTGCCATATCATGCTGTAGGTATTTTTAGGTGGTTTATATAACACGGATTTTAAAAAACGCAATAGAAAACCAAGTCCTCTGTGTTAATAGACGTTTCTTTCAGTGCCTGTAGATATTGGAAAGGTTAATTAATGGAGTTTGTGAAAAAGGTGAATCAGGAAAGCGTTAAAGCAGGAACCTCTGGCACTCCTCACCCTCTGGAAGCGTGGACATCCCTGTGCTCACTTGCACAGGGCTACGTCGGTTGGGTTCAAGAACACATCCTCTTGATAGAAAAAGGGGAAAAACTTCAAACTTATGTGATGGAAAGCAAGTGATGTACCCTTGCCCGCCCGTGGGCGAGCCGTGGGCCAGCGCTGGTCTGTGTGAGCTGCAGCCACGTTGCCAGCAGATGACCCTGCCACTTCATCCGTGGAGGAAAAGAAATGTGTTGGCACCATCCCGGGAGGGGAGGCATGGGAGAGTCCCCAGCTCCACTTAGTGGGCAAAGCATAAACAACATGTAACAGCTCAGCAACAACCACTGAAGCCAACTGAACAGTGTGTTTAAAACCTTCTGTGAGTAGGAAAAGGTTTTCTTTGACCTTGAAAGACCATCCTGAAGCCCTGGGTCCCCAGAGGAGAACCCATAGGAAGTGTCACCGCACGGACTCATCCGCAACATCTGGGTTTCGTTTGGAGTGATGGAGGGATGTGGTTGAGCAGTCATGTTTCTGCTCAGGCAGATATTACTTAATTAACCATGGTCAGATTTTTTTTTTTTTTTCCGAAGCTCCTGTGAAACGTACCCACAAGGAGCATCAGGAAACATCTACCCAAGGGAGCCAGGCTCAGCCTGCCCAGCAGTGTGGCAGTCTTCAAGGAGCAAGAAGGAGCTTTGTCAACAGCCCTGGTCCTCAGGCTGCAGGGGAGGCTGCACGGGCATTTCCAGGAGGTCATCAGAACCAGGAGAAAAGAAAAGCCAGAATTTTTGTGCAATTATCTTTTCTGCTTGCAGATATCTCGGTAGCTCTGTTGATGAGTTAAAGGCAGTTTATTAAGTAATTTCCAACGGTTAGACGGTGTACATCTCATCTGAAATGCTTGCTTTGTTCCAACTTTTGGCATTTCATCAAGAAGAGTCTTTTAAAGATACGGCTTAATTAAAAACATCCCCCAGCTTGGCTGCAGCTCTCCCCAAAATGCTCCACAAGTGAAAGCATTTTGTGTCCTATTAACTACCCACTGACCCCTCTCCCCTCCTGGTGACCAGGCCCAGTTGAGAGGATAAAACAGAAAATTAACACAGATCATGCATACGTGGCACACTTTGAGGGGCTGGTTGCCCTTGCACTTTTTCCTGTACTCCGCAGGGATTCTGTGTGTGTTTCCTATATTCCCCCCAGGCGTCTTGTTACTGAACAGTCCCTTACATCAGAATTAAAAGATCCGGGTCCCAGGGTTTCAGGATTACTTGCACAGACAGGGTGACTCTCACAACACATTAACTTTCATGTACACAAGGGTTCCCCTCTTTTGCCATGTCAAGGTTGCTGGCACACTGGAGAGGAGAGGGAACTGAAAGTGCTTTTAGCAAAGAGGGAGAGCATCTGATACTGTTTTTTCTTTACTCATTTTTTAAGAAAGAGAGTTGCAGGGGAATCAAACAAAAATAGAAGTGTGTGTAATTAATTTAATGAATTTAAGTGTTTAATGAATAGTAGATTTTATCTTTTCTGCTTCCTTTGCATCTCCCCACATTGGGAGAGGATGAAAAGAGAGGATAATACTTGGTGGGTTTAGGTTGCATGCTACTTTGGATATCCAACTTTTTAATGTATGTATATATACTTTTTTTTTTTTTAGCTTTATTCCTTCCTGTGAAATTTGGGTTAGAGACACTCCCAAGCCACTTCTGTTTCCAGAAGTCGCTGGTTTTATGCCCCCATCCTCTCTGTCTCTCTGCTGCTGCTCCACCCATACTGCAATCACTCTGGGAAGCTGATGAGCACTGAGGTAGCTGCACAGCAGATACTGGATCCTTGGCATAATTTTCAGCAGTTAATTAGCAGCTCTGCTACTCGCATCAGATAAAATGGAAAGCTTTAATTAGTCTCACAAAGGGACTCTGAAAAGCTACCCAGCAAGTAGCCCCTCTGTGCTTGGGTGGGTGAGGGACTGACACTGAAACGTGGCTGAGCTCTGCAGCTCTCGGAGAAAACAATTTTATTAGAGAAAAAGGAGAAAACGGGATGAAAGAGTTTCCTGTTTACATTCAGAAGTGTGTTTTCTCTACTCAGAGCCCTACACTGGCTCCAAATGTAATTTTACATGTCACTATTCTGTACCCACTGTCAGGGAGCATCTGCTGCTGCTCCTGCTCTTGTTTATTTTTGTTGCAGGGGATGTAACTCTTCATTCTCTCTGGTGATCTTTGCTTATTTCAGTGTCTCTTGAAATATTGGCAGCTTTCAGATTTCCCATTCAATTGCGTACCTGAACGGTGCGTGACTGCTTTGAAGATCAGAAGTGAAACACATCAGTCTTGTGGGTGATGGGCCACAATTAAAATGCAGAAGCTGGATAGTATTTGGCGGAGGGGAAATATGGGAGGCTCTTAATAGAAGTTCGAATAGCCTGAAGTTCTGTGCTTGATGCCAGTATCTACTGTAGAAAGGTTTTGGTTTGAGATTGGAAAAGATGTATTGACTTGGGAATCCAGGCACTGCCTTACAGTTTACATTTAAAATATATTATTACTCTATTGTATGGTTTAATTAGCTAATGAATTTGACATTTTTGGATAATGCTGTTACTAATATTTTCAGAGTCTCTCTAAAATACTCTTTTCTTGCCTTAAAGCCTTTAGCAGTCCTCTGACCTTAAATGGGACGAGCCGTTTCAGGCTTGAGGCAATGAGAAGGGTTAACCACAGACCCAGGTCTTGCACAGCCTGCTTGGAAGGGCTGCAGGGGTGGAGGATCTGCTTTTGGGCTCCCCACGGGTAGGAAATGCTGTGATACTGAAATACCCCGTGTGCTCAGGGGTTGTTTTATCCTCTTTGTCCTGCCGGAGTTTACTCATTCTGCAGAAATTTAAAATAAAATCATGGCTGCAAAGCAGCTCCATTCTATTTGGTCTGCCATCAAGCAGATGAGCCCTGGCTGAGCATGGGAGCTGTGCTGCAGGGCTCAGGGGACCCGAGGGTGCAGGACTGGAGGAGCAGGGATAACTGATGCTCCCCGTGCACCTCCACCCTCCCAGGCTGGGCTCTGCTGGCTTCCCCGCCAGTCCCGTGGGGCTGGGGGAAACTTTGCTTTTTCCTTTTGCTGTTTGGGTGGCTGGTTCAGCCCGCAAAATCCATTTAGCTGCTGTGCATCTGCCAGTGTTCTGCTCAAGAGAGACGTTATTACATTAAGCTGCAGATTGGAGAGATTGCAGTAATATTTTTACTCTAAAAGATGTGTTGTCCCAAGATGCCCCTGATGGCTGGGGACTGAGGGCCACTGTGCATATTTATCTCTTGCCCTAATTACCTTCAAGCTGAGCATTTGTGGCCATGCACTGCAAGCAAAGCCTGTTGTTTTCGAAAGCAGAGCAAAGCTGTGGGGCAGGGAATGACCCCAGGAGCAGGATGAATGTTTTTCATCTCTCTCCAAAATTGTAACCTATTTTTGGACCTGTCATTGAGAGGATTACAGTTTTATTACCTGAAATAACCACAAACTGCAGCTACTCCCCAAGTGGTTGCAGCTTTCTACCCGTGTTTTGGCCTTCTCTAGGGGTTGGTGTTTGTAACCTGGAGCAGGCTGTGACCTGTTGCTTGCTGCCAGCTGGGACAACGTGGTCACTGGTGCAAAGGCACATGCACACAGTTAGGTGAGCACATACAGGGGTTTAATGTCGTGCTGCTCCCCATTTTCTTTAGATTCCACATGCAAAAATAAGATAGGAAAAAAAAAAAGACAAGAATGACATTTAAAGGAGATAGAGATAATGGTTTTATTTCAGTTATTTTCCTCTGTTCTGCTGTCTCCAGATGCCAGCTATACTTGAGTGTCAGTGGGAGGGGGGTACCAAACTCCTTATATTCCCTGAGAGCCCTTTCTCTAACCTTCGTCTTCAAAACAGCTAGAGAAGAAGCTGGTGTTACAGGCTGACGGGAACAAGGAAACCAAGTAATCTGCCCCAAATTTTACAAATAGTGCACAGCAGATCCTGCCTAGGAATCACTCCCCACTAAATGATGGTGCAGGTCAAGGCTGGGCAGGGAAGCACAAGCCACTGCTGGTGTTTGAGTGTGACCGTGCTGCTGAGCCCCCTACCTGCCCTCCCGTGTTATGTGCTGATTTTAATGCCACGGTGGAGCCAGATCGCATAAGGGAAGGAAATCTCTAGCTTTAGTCACTCAAGTCATGCAATGCTGGGCTGTGTGGAAGCTCCCAGTGTTATTTTATCAGCTGTGTGCCACTGGTTTTGCATTCAACTAGCAATTATTGCATAGCTCAGCACAGGCTCCCGTGTGATGCTGAGGCTGCCCAGCCTGGAGCAGGGTCACACAGCCTCTACGGGACGATGGTGCTGGGGCAGCCATTGCTTGCTTGATGCCACGACATTCCTGCCCAGGAAAATCAGGCTTCATCTACCGCATCCCTGTGGATCTCAGGTAGGGTCATTCAAAAATAAGTAGGCTTTGTTTGCTTTTATCTGTTTGTTCCAGTAAAATAAAATTTTAGCAAGAGTTTTTTATGGAGATTCTGAGCCTCAGAGAAGTTGAGTTTCAGGATGGAGATGATCTGTTTCAGGGTGTCTTCATATTTCAGAGGACCCTCGATCCCCCCTGAAATTCTCACCGTTTGGCCTGTCTGGAGCCCCAGCTGTGTCCTCCACACATGTCCACCTGGAGACCACCTAAATAAGACATAAATTGCTATATAGGCTCCTTAACTCAGTAGCTGAGGGAACAGCACTCACGATCTGCCTTTGCCCATTCAGATACCACACTTTTGACCGGCAGCATATAGATAAATTCACCTGTAGCTTGCAGACTGCAGGGCTAAGCAGACATCTCCTGGTGCTTATGCTGTTTATGGGGCCGCAGTTCTGTCCTCAGGTTGGGACAAAAGGTTTTGTAAAGCTGTACAGCAGCTTGGGAAGTGTGGGGAGGCTTTGACTGTTCTGCAGCCTGCGCTATTCTACAGTGACTCAGAAAGGGAAATTTTCTGCCTGAGGAATCTGGCAAGATGCTACAAGCCATGAAAAGGGACTTGTCATTGTGGTGGTAACAAAGAAGGTGAGAGTGATGTAGGAGCTGAAATATTCTTCTGGCATGAGAAGGCATCAGACGTTTAAACCTCTGAATATTAGACTGCAGTCTGAGCGGCTCGCTGCAGTTAATGATCTGACCAGAAGCATGCTTTGACGGAATAAATGCATGTAATTAGAGACATCTCCTTTTCCTTCTGTTTTGGATGACAGTCTCCTCTCACACAGTTCTCCAGCATAATTTGCATGTGCGCATTAATTAATGCAAGCTGTGGCATGGAAGAATGTAAGAGCGTTGTGGTGGTCCGTCCTTGCAGACCTTCCTTGGAGGTAAAAGACCCGCTGCATGCGCTGCAGGGCTGCTCTCCCCACACCTAGGGCTGGGTGGGGACATCAGAAAGAGCCATCTCATTTTGCAGTCCATGATTCCACCAGTAAGAGAGCAAGGCATTTTGGCACTTAGTGCTCAAGAAATTTTTAAAAATTAGGTCACGATGGAGTGATGCAGAGGAAGAACCTTAGAGGAGTGTGGAGCCCTTTGTGTGCTTTGGGCCAGGGGAGCTGTGCTGGCTGCCCAGAAGCATCCTCAGGTCCACACTCATCCCAGTGAGAGCAGGGAACAGGTTGACCTGCAGAGACTGTGGTCTCTGCCCAGAGCTTTCAAATTACTGCCACTTGCAGTTCCTCACTAGAAGAAGCAGCATGTGAAGAGCTGGAAAAAGGGAAGAAGGAAAAAAAAAAAAAAAAAAAAGCCCAGCATGGTCATTAGGATGAACTGCTTGGAGTTATTGATAACCAGAAATGAGTTGCTAAGCAATGCTCGGGGAAAATGATTCGGAAAGAAAGTCACGGTGTGCAATAACTAAGGAGGAAGGGAGTGCGTGTGTTAGCAGAAAGTGTGTTCAGGTACCGTGGCACAGCAAGCTGGGCTCGGGGGCCGTTTCAGAGAGGTAATGCAGCGTTTTGCTCTATGGATTATTACTTTTATTTTTTACTCCTTTATTGCTCATTACTCGATGGATTTCTGGAACTTTCAGATTTTGAGTTTGCAGAAAGCTTATCTTGAAGATGCAGCCTCACTCTTCTGTCCTTAGATCTACACAAAACATATTTACTCCTTAGTTAACAGGTTTCCATTTTCTTGAAAAAAACCTGTCAAAACCATTTAGCTATGAAAAATCACTGACCAGTTCAGATATCTTCAGAAGGAGGATGTATTTATGGCACTAATTAGCTCCTGTCAACATGTAATGTATGCCTTTACCTACTCCAGTGTGTATGTTTCTGACGAGCCCAATCCTGAGACCTTGGCCAGCATGAGGGCACTATGGACTTGGAGGGGGATGACGTCTCTGCTGTGCAGTTTATGGGTCCCTGACTGCCCACGCTTGAAGTGGAAACAGTTTAAGGATTTTTGTGTCCAGATCTAGCCCTCGGTACAGATCTAACTGCAAAGTAGTTAATCAGCAATAGCCGTGTCAGTAAAATTGAAACTCTTTTTTTCTCCTGGCACTTATCCATGGCATCTATTTGGAACCCCTTGTCTCTTTAGCCTGAGCAAAGATCTGAGTCGTAGCTAATGACTCAGGGAGCATTTTATGATATCACTGTGCTTGGCTTTTCCTCATCCTGCCATCCGTTGTGTGTCTGCACATTGTCCTTGGTGCCTTTCCCTTAGATAAACTCTGTGTGGAGTGATACAAAATGCTGACTCCCTGCAGCCTCGCTTGTCCTGTGCACTGGGAAAGCAAGCCTGGCTGGCCCCCACCACCTCGTATCAAATAATTAGCAACATCGGTTTGAATGGCCACCCACAGCAGCTCCCCCATGTGAGACCCTCCCTCCCATCAGCAGATTTCCCAGGGAACAGAGGTGGCTGTGTCCGTGTTATCTCCAGTCTGGAATTGCCTCTCCTGGACACATTGCCTGGCTTTCAGAAAAATGTTTCTGATTTAGGCAAGAGGGACAAAAAGCACTGTGAGGAGTGTCCTTGTAGATAAGGGGTATGTTGAACTAAATAAGCCTAGCATTTCTATGGGCCAGGTCCTCCACAGAGGTGGAGGAAAACGTCTCTGCTAAGCTCATGCTTAACTGGCCCCTGCTGACCCTGGGCAGGGCTGATTTGTAGCAGCTCATTAAGGGATGATCCAGGTGTGTGGGGAGGGATTTATCATCAGAGAAAGTTCCACAGTCAAACGCCAGTGCTTTATCTGCTGAGTGACACGTGGAAGTCAAAACGTGCCCCGAAGCCCTTACCCACCTGGGTTTGGGGTGGCTAAAGGAGACAGGATTTGGGGCGGCTGTGGAGAAATATGGTCATGCCATGTTTTCTGTGTGGAGAAGCTGGTGGGCTTATCGGGGGGGATCTGGTTTTAGAGGGGAGTTAGTGGTGGTGGTAAGGAGGGGAGTGTATGCCCAGGGGGACCCTCAGGTCCTTAGGGACACCCGAAGGGTCACTGTTACTCTTTAGAGCCAAACCAGGAGCTGGTTGTTAGGACCAAACCACCTCAGGAAGAGGCACAGTGAACTCCAGACCTTTCCAGATGTGTTTTTCCATCCTATATTGCACCTTCGCCTTTTGCAATGACCTACTGTGAAGCAGGGCAATGGATGGGAGAGACGCTGGGTCCCTGTGAGCCAGCGGCACAGCAAAGCCTGGTGCTCAGCACTTTGTCACAGCACAGACTTCCAGGACGAGTCTGGTGGAGTTTTGTATTTTTTTTTTTTTTTTACTATAAAATGGCAACACAGCTGAGCTGGGGCAGGGCAGAGCTCTTTCTGCCAAGCCGTGACATACCCTGTGCTAATCAGTTAATCTCTGCCTGCTTCTCTTTCTCTGGGTGTAACAGCCTTGTGAGAATTAACTCTAAAAACTGCTTTGATGAGTGCTACAATTAAAGATGCTTTGCAAATTCAAGGAATTACGATCAACCAGTTTGGGAATATATTGCAGGTTGCTGATGCTTGTCCCTCAGATCCTGTATTATCTGAAGAACAAAAGGAGATGTATCTGTTAATGCCTCTGGTAGGATCCAGAACCCCTGGAGCAAGGGGGGCTGCTGTCACTGGGAGGGGGCAACGTTGTGCCCACAGCATGATAGCAGAAGGGACATTGCTCAAAACCATCCACCACCTGCCAATTATGCTTATTTTTTGCTTTATAGAAATCTTTTCTGGTCAGAAGATCACAGGTCACCAGCATCACCTGCTTTCAAGACAGCATGAGCAAGATAATATTAATGAACCCTTCATTCCCCAAGCACTTGCTTCCATTTTTGGCATTTAAATTAGAATTAGACTGCAGTTAGCCACCCCAGTCTTTCCTGTGCCCTGACCCTGGTTTAAGATGAGGGCCACAGAGCTGTCTGATTAAAGTTTCAGAGACATTTCTTTTCATACGGAAGTTTAAGAAAATAATCATTTATTTAACGAACCTATTTTACTGTGACTATCCTGTAATTTGCACTCAGACCATCCTACAGAATGCCTGAGGGTGCTTAATGGCAGTGATAAAGAAATTGTAAATTAAGAGGAGCTGGGGATGTTGGGCATTTCTTCCCCAAGATCATTGGTTAGTCCATAGCATGAGTATTTGTGTGTTGGGCCATGCTCGTGTGCTTGCTGCTTTTACCCTGCTGCTGCCAGTCACTTCCAGATGATGCTGGGGTCTGATCCTGCCCGGGGCATTCCCTGCTGTTCTGGGGGTCTGGCCACCCATGGAGCTCGAAGGGGGTATCTGGAGGCTTGGACATGTTAGTGATTTGGCTCTTGGTGGACTGAGCTGTCATCAAAATAGGGACCTGCTCAAGAAACATCAGAGGTGTCCAAGTCTCCTTTGTGCTGGGTGACAGCTTGTTTCATCTTAAATAGCTGCATTACTGCATTGAGGGGCATTGTTTACCGGAATAGAGAATAAGTTACAGAAAAGACTGAGCCAAAAGTTTAGACTCTGGTTCACATAGAATAGGTAGAGGTACAACCTCATTTCCACTGCCTAGTCTAGTCTCTTGATGGTAAAATGTCAACTCAAGGGACAGTAAAATTGGGACTAAAAATGGAAATAAAGAAGTGCCAGCACATGTGTTGTGAAACACATATAAATCTTTGCCAGCTCCTGTTTATTGGCAAACAGACTTCAGTTGTTCAACCTAGAGAAAGCAATGCAGGTGTGTGCGTTTCGGTGTCTTTGAAAGCTTTTAGAATTAAATTTCAGCAAGTTTCCAGTCTCCAGCTGGCACTTGCCCCTACAGGGCTTCCCCCCCCCAGGGAGGGCCCTCAGCACCGCATCCAGCCTCTGCTAACGCAGACCAGGGTGTCTCCAGGGTATGTCCTCCTCCGGTGGTCAGCAGTCTGGGAGGAGGCATTCAGGTCATAGCTTGTAAATATAACCACCCCCTCATGATATTTTAGACTAATTGGAGGCAAGAATTGATGCTCGTACAGAGATTTATTTAATGGTGTGAAACTTCCTCTCATTTCCATCCTGAATAATTTATGGTCAGCTCATTTCCACTAGTCCTTGGGTTGTTAGCTTAATTATTTTCTTTTCCTGCTGTTATTTCTTATATACTCATAAACAGCAGTTATATTCTCTCTCAACCTGCCATTTTTTTGAGCTAAATAAGCCAAACTTCTCTAGAGTCCTCAAAAAGTTGTACTCTCTTATTTCAGACTATAAAATTATTAAATTCGTGAGTAAAGAGCTAATCAAGATCCTGATCAACCATCCCAGGTTATTTCTTCTCCAAGTGGAGCCGCTTCACTGATTTTAATTTGACCATGATTTGCCCTGCCATATGTAAGCGCTTGTAAAGTCGAAGAGAGAAACTTAAATAAATAAACTGCTTTCAAAATGTGGGGTTATGTATGTGTGGCCACAGAAAGGAGGTTAACCCGTCTGATTATCTGTGGAGCAGTTGCAGAGAAGAGCCATCTTCATTGCCGATGTCCAAATCTGACAGTCAAAGGTTAGAGGTCTTTCAGGTTGCATTTCAGCTTAATTGTCACCGATGAAACTAATTTGCACTAAATTCTATGAAACTGGAGTGATTTTTGTGAGAGCTAGTTCTACAGTGCCTTTCACAGAAGGCATTTTCATCTGAAAAGGCAAGACTTTTCCTTAGCTCCTTCATCAAAGCCCTTTACCAAACCTTAGCCATGTCATGAGGTCTGTGTGTTGCAAAATTTAGCATTTTCACACATTTTCCTGAGAGTTAGAGCAGAGTGGTTTAGTTTGTTGGCATCAGGAGCATGGCTGTGCACAGGAACCATGTCATGACACTTCATCGGTTGCTGAATTCTCCTGTTCTCTTTCCTGGATTTATCCATATTTCATATTTTGTGCTATAAATGAATAATTTCAAAAAGAAAATGCAGCTAAAATTCAGGGACAGCACGTATCTGGCATCCATCTCAGACATGTTAGGTCTGTGTAAAATCTGCTGCTCTCTTTTGAGACACCAAGACAACGTCCCCATTTTCTCTAGCAGCCAGCAGCACTCACTGAGCACTTCAGAAATTTGATCTATTTTCTTCTGAAAATCTGATGGAGTGTTTGAAATATATGACTGGGAATGATTTTGAAAAATTGTGCTAGGCAGTCTTATTTGCTTTCTGAAATCATTTAAAAACATCGGTTTTAGGAAACTAGCCGCAGCCTTAGCAGAAGGATTAATTCATCTATTTTCTTAAGGAAAAATAATTACTATGGATCTTTCAAAGCTCACAAGGAGTCAGCAGTAAAACCAACCTTCCCCAGAGCTGTCATCTGTAACTGCAGATTTGGCTGTGATACTGTAAAATCAATCATTCCTCTTCGTCGGAGCCAGCAAGCGGGAGGAGGCACCTCTGCGCTGGCATCTGGAGAGTCAAAACTGCTGCTGAGACTTTCCCTTCTCTGAAAACGTTGAGAGATGCAGCATCTGCCATGGTTGGTGGCTATGAATATATATGAGGGAAATGGTTTTCATTTGTAATACGCCAGTTCCTCATTACTGGAGAGACATGATACCCGGAGGGAGGATGCCCAAAGGGGGAGTGAAGCTCGGCACTGGTGGTGGTGGTCCCTGACCTGGCAGTGGGTGCACAGGCAGGGTGGGAAAATAAGCATTTTGCGTCTGAGTGAAACCACTGGGAAAATCGAATCACGCAGTGGTTCAAATGGGTGGTGGTGGAACAACCTGGAGAAACAACCTGGGTGCAGAGCAGGGTGTTACTGCTGGGGCTTCAGAGAGCTCAGAGGCACCCCTGGAGCCCTGCAGAGCGAGCAAGGATGGTCCTGATGGAGACATGATGGATGCTGGCAGGGAAGAGCCTGATGGGACTTTAATAGCATGCTGGTATAAAATGTAAGTCCTCCTGGGAGGTGAGCCCCAGGCAAATACAAATAAGAAAAAGAAAAGGAAGAAAAAGCCTCTCTGGAGGGAATAGAGGGGGAGGCAGCAGAGCTGGGCTGGGTGGTTGAGCATCACGGCGCTCAGCTCACCTCCACCTGCTGCAAAGCCTGTGGCCCTGCTCCGGGGTGGGTGGGACAGCTTCTTGGCAGGGACTGAATTTCTTGAGTTGCTTTCCCACTGAAACAGACGTTTTTTCACTTCACATTTTCACAGGAAAATGTCAGTTCCCAAAAAGATAAAAAAACAATTTAAATGGTTGTTTTTATTGTTATGTGCTATCGCTATTCCTTTAGACTCTCCCTTTCCTCACTGTAAGCTCTACAGGCAAGGATTTATTCATCGTATTCAAAAGACTGACATGAAGGTACCATGCCAAGCAGAAAAAAAAATACCCATAATAATATGAGTTGCCATATTATTTTGGTATTTTCCTTTTGGAATGAGCTGAAAAAACCCTGAACAACCAAAATTCAAATGGCTTTCAAATTAATTTGAAACTTATTTTTAAGTGGTTGGTTTCAAACTTTTTTGGGGGGGAAGCATATTGTTCCTACCAAAAACCTTTAAGCAAGGATTTTTCATCAGGCATGTCTTGCCATGTGAATTTTATCAACTCTCCAGACAGCAAAGTTTTGCCAAACAAAAAGGTCAGGTAAGTGACAGTGGAGGTGGGAGTAACTCTTTTGCTCAAGGAGATCTCATCTTTACAGCTTTGAAGTTATTTCTGGCTTTGAAGAAGACCTTCGATGTTCTTTCTAATTCTCAGCCTGCGGCTTCTTGCTTGTCAAGAGGTGTTGGACATTTGGAGCTGTTTGGCCTCTAAACTTTAAGGAAAATCAATTCACCTCCAGCCAGGAGAAAAGGACATTACAGCTCCTCTTTTAGGTACTTCTGAAATCACCGTGTTACTCCTCTGAGTTTTTGTTCAAAGGCCTTGAAAATAAATTGTGCCGTGACCAGGTGAACTGACAGATGATGACAGCCTGGTCCCCTGGGTCCCTTGTCCTGTCCTGCTACTTCTTCCTCCTCAGGTCCCCGTGGATCTCCATGGGTCTCCAAGGGTCCCTGGTGCTCCTGCCATGTCCCCTGGTGCCATTGGGCCAGCCTGGGCAGGAGATGCTCTCGCCTCTCCCCATTTCCCAGAGACCTGCATTTGCTGAGGTTTTGAGAAAGTGCTCTGGGAGCACTACTGCCACGCCAAATGTGGAACAACACTGGCAAATGAATTCAAAAGCTGTTAGAAGTGTGGTGGGAGGTGGACAGGCCAGGGCAGGGGAGTGTCTTCCCCTGCTTGGCACACACCAGAGGACCTCTGCGTCTGTCTGTCTGGACAATCGCTGTGTCCCCTTCGTTTGTAGAACACAGCACAGCCATTCCCAAGCACGGTCCTCCCACCTCCAGGACCCTGTGTGCCCCAGCGTGTCCCCATCCCAGCTCTGCACAAGAGCTTGGGGTCACCTTTGTTGTGGCTTTGTTCAGTGATTAGCAGAGAAGCGTGAGAGATATTCTGTTTGTGCTGGCATCCACTGTTTTGTGGAGAAAAAGGCTTAATTGTGCGGGTGGTGGATGGAGGTGCTAAGTGCTGACTTCAAAGACTGCTCTGGCTCTGGTGGTGTTGTGTTACTCCTGCATGGTCCACTTCATCGTACAGCTGTTTAATTACAACTGCATGATGATATTGGAAGCAAGCCCATCGGGTCTGCTGGGTGCTCTGGATAGCAACCCCGGCAGCTCTTTAACGTGGTGACTCTGAGGAGCCTGAGTCAAAGCCATGGACCTGGTTCTCCTGGGAGTTTTGGGTTGTTTAGAACCAAAACATAGCTGGGACCTGACCATGGAGCGAGGCCGTGCCCCAGCTTTGGGCAGAGCATATAGGTGTATAGCCACCTACAATTAGTGGCTTGCACCAGTCTCTGAGTAGATCTCAGCGTAGCAGGACTGTTCATCATTTGCTTGAAAAGCAGACTTAAGCATGATGAGTGATTTCTTGGCAGGAATATCAGGTACTGCCAAGGCCATAGAGACCAAACTCTTCTACTAGCAAGGCTTTAAAGTCCCAAACCCTCTTCATCATCCCACCCGAAGTGCCTGTGCCTGTCATTGGTGGGTGTTGGTGGTCCCTGCACCTTCAAGCCTTGCTCAGATGTTGATGGAGCACAGCCCACCTGGGGGCACACACACCTCCCCACCTGGGGCAGTGGCCCCACATCTCTGATAACCTCCAGGCTGCATGTCTTGGGTCTTACTGGCCCTTGAGTGGACCTGCAGGAACTTGTGCTGATGGTTAAGGACTGATGCTGCTCGTCGCAGCTAAGGCTGCTGAGCATCCTGCAGGAGGGTGGTGGGACGTTGCTAAACCACAGCCACAGCTCGCTTTCCCCAGCGCTCTTCCTTCTGCCTTCCCATTCCTGCCTCTGTGAGCAGCAGAGCGTGCAGCACCCTCTCCTTCATGATTCAATGCCGCTGCAGATTCGTTCTCCACATCTAAGCTTAGAGTCTGCAAATGGAAATTAAAAAGCCTCTGAAAGAAACTGTAAGTAATTTCTAACGATCCTTTCCAGGACATTTTTAAAAATGAAAATCCCCTCTGCTCTGTCTCTCGTTAACCAAGGTCCTTTGGAGCCAAGAGACTACTGAATATTTTAAGAGCAACGTTATTTTACAGCAGCTCATAGCTAATGAATTCCCAATTCATATTTCACAGTAGGTGAAGAAGAAAAGAAAAATCCATTTTCATCACAGCTGTAATGTATTTTCCAGTCGCTTGTGGAACAGATTGTGCTCGACCTGCAGCTTTAACCACTGATACAGCTGAGATGGGGATGGTGGTGGTGGAAGCTGTGCGATAGATGCTCTCCTTCCAGTGTGGTGTGTCCAGATTATGGCAAGTTTTGTCTGTCTTGTAGGTTTTTATAGCTCATTTCACTCTAAAGCATTTGAGTGCTCACTTCATTTCAGGTGCTCCACCGTAGGTCTTGGGTGGTGGTTGATGTGCTGGAGGTGTCTCTGGTGGGTTCCTGGCATGCAGTCAGTGAAGGAGGATGCTCCTGCCCTGGGACCCTTCCTTCCCTGGGGATATCATGGTGCAAAACTGCCCTCACTGGTGGTGCATGTGCCTGTTTTCAACTGGGTTGGCTGCGCCCAGGGCACGGACTGTCCAGGATGCTGCAGGCACAAGGAGATGTGCTGCAGCTGGAAGCTGGGCATGGTGAGTCAGCTCCTGGCTGCACAGCCTGCCCAAGGAACATTTGTCTAAATAGAGCCCACACAGATTAACCTATTTTGGAACAACCCATTTTTTGAGAAAGGGTTTTGATCAGAATGGCTGTTAAGGAATAATTCCACCTGTAGGCAAGACTTCACTGGGTTTTCCTGAACTCGATGGGCTCAGACCCACGTGCCTGAGCTGGATATCAGGAGCCAGCTGGCTCCAGACCAACCTGAGCGTTGCCAGCACCGAGGCTGGTGATGGAGAGTGATGTGTTCCCCTGGGGATGCCCAGTGCTGGGGCCTGGCTGCATGCAGGGCACCACAGGAGAGCTCTCTTACGGCACCGGGCGCCGTTTGCTGGTGACTGCTGTCAATCAGGGTGTTCATCTCTGCCTCGTGGTTTTTCATTGTGCTGCGTGGCTGGAAGAAGTACACACCAGTACTTCTTGCACAGTGTAAAAAATTACAATTGGAGTTTGATTACTTCAGGTTCAGGGTCCATCATCCACTCCATGCTCTAATTGTATTAGAAGCGTGTATCTCAGAGGCTGCCAGAGGCTCCATTATCATATTACTTTGCGGAGCGCTCTCCCCATTTCTTCCTATTCTGCTTTGCTAAGTGCCTGCAAAACAAATTACTGTAAATATTCCCTCATCAGGGCAACGCTTCTTAATTCACGGTGCATTTTTGTTTGTACATGTTAATGCATCTGCTTAAATTGTGCTGGCGGAGACCTTGAAGGGTGTCACAGAAGTACAACGGTCATTAGGAAATTTCATCTGCTGGGTGATCAACCGTCTTCCGTTCATCCTGGTCCCTTGGATTCAGGATCAGAGGAGAGTGGCATAACCATCTCCTTCAGCACATAGGTTAGAGAAACAGATTTAACGTAGTCCGGCTCCAGAAATGAAACTTTGTGTGACTGTGCATGGGTGTCACATAGACCTCCCCGTGCCACACTTTACCTTCCTGTGACTGGCCCCAAGCAGACGTGGGAAGTTCATGAGTTAACCAACTTAAGTCCGTTATCATATTTTAAATATCTCTACTGGAAGCAAAAGCTGGTGTTTAAATATTTCCCAGCGCAATGTTGAAGTGGTTTCTTGGTGCATCTTCCATGACTCCAGGTACTTGGAAGCTCCAGGCATGGAGCTGGACGTGATGGTGTTTTGCTGGATGTGGCTCCTCCCGTGTGACTGTGGGGTTGTACGAGAAGTTGGAACACAGCGGCACACAGGCGAGGGGTCTCTGCTAGTGAGATGGCAAACAGAGCTGGTGTGACCTGATAGTGGCTGCATGGCTTTTTCAAGGTATTTGGTTAGTCTGCCAAACATGAAAACAGAACTCCTGTGCACTGTTCCGGCTGGATATTTGAGACTGTTGGACTGCCGGGATGCAGACAGACTTGGACCAGCCTCTCTGGGTCACAGTTCTTCCCTTGCCTCCTCTCTGTACCCAGGAGCTGCCTTTGGAAGACTTTTGTGTCCACTGGGTGCATAAACATTTAGGAAAAATATTAATTTCCAATCAGTGAAATAAACTGACCAGAGGAATAGATTGGAGGGGAAACCTGACTGTCTTACATAAATATTTTACCAAAATCAAGGTGTTCCCAAGGAATGTTTTGATTTTGGTTAATCAACCAAGAAATAGTCTGTCAACAATCCCCCCAGCCCTTTATCCTGGAGATCCATCATTTTCTCCTGGGCTGTGGTAATGAGCTTTCTCATAAATGCAATACTTTCTGGTATACTACAGCTACTTCAGCAAGTGAGTTGGAGCATCCCATCAACTTACTCTCAGCATTTTGCTTGGATCTAGACTACCAGTTTCCAACCTCACTTGGGATCTAGCTTTACCTTATCTCATCTCATCTCTTCCATGTGATTCTGTTTTTTAAAGGCTTGACATAAAGTAGTTGCGTTTCTGCCTGTGTCAGTTTGGGCTGTCAGAGTTAACAGACCAAAATCCTGTGATGTGGATGTTAACTCACATCCTAATGCTGCTTCTCACTTGCCTGTTGTTTTCATTCAATCATTATTTTTGCATCTGCAATGAATCAAAGTGTCATCTCATTAATAGTAGAGTCTTGAAGAATTTGGGCTTCGAGGCATTATAAATAATACCTAGATGGTGAAATCAATGCACTTCCTTAGAAACGGGAGCAAAGGAAGAATCTGAAAGTACAAGTGAAAGCGAATGCACATACCAACATATTCATTCTTGAAGCTAGTTGAGAAAAATATCTGGGGAAATGTAAAACTGGTTATGGATAATGCACACAGCTGAAAAATTATGTTGTACACGGCTGGAATATTGTGCACCAACTAGACAAGTAGCTCTTCTCCAAAATCCTGGGTTCACCTTAGAACTTTTAATTACTAAACTCAGATTTCAAATTATTTGCAAGGCAGTGTTACAGAACCTAAAATAATCCTGCTGCATGCAACCCGGCGGGACACCTGCCCTGTGAGCTGTATGCACCCCCGGCCACAGCTCTGCACCATGCAGGCACTGCAAGACGTGCAATAATATCTAATACTCATGATTGCTAAAGGACCAAGAAGAGCCTTCAGTGGTTGCTTAGGCCAGGGCGGGTCAGCACAGCCTTGAAAGCTTCTTTCCTTTCATACCCATGTGTCTTGGTTTTAATCCAAGCACTCACTGCAAGTGTTAGTTCGGAGTTTTCCCCAGACACCGCGCAGGGACGTTCGCTCAGTCATCATACCACTTCTTACTGCAAGACCTGGATCTTTTCCCTGGCTTTTCATTTTATTGTTAAAAGTCTAGAGTGATCAGTCAGGAATGATGCTTAAAACCTGGGTAGGCAGCTGGCACGGTGGTGATGCACTGGTTTCCTAACCAAGGACTGTGTCCCTCTGCTCTGACTCTCTGGCACGTGGTCGGGTGGCTCTGAGCACAGAAGGTCATGTTGCTTTACGTAGACACTCTCCAATAAGGCATGAGCCTTATTATAACAGTTTATTTGTAGGCCAGTTCTAGTTAAAATTATTAAAAGTTTCAAAATTATCATCTAGTTCCAAATATCTCCATCAATCAACCCATTTTTGAGTGTAACATACATCATCTGAGTTGCAGTTGCAGGTGAACACGCCGCGGGAAGCCCAGGCGTCTGTCTGTGCTCATTGGCAAGACATTGTCACACCTGTGTGGTGCTTTCCCGCTGACACCATCCAAAAAAGGAGAGAAATTTTCATTTAGGTCGACTGAGCCCTGTTTTTTTTAATACCAATCAACCCAATCCATCAGTTACCCGAGAATAACCAACCTAATTGTAATTATTCTCGATCAGTGCAGGGAGCTTCCTGGTGCATGTGCTGTTAGTACGAAGGATATCTGTTTGCTGGCCAAACCTCTGTTCTTTGTGATTTCAGTTTGCGGGGCTGATTTTGAACCATTCCAAGTCCATCCTGTTCTTTTGATGGATTTGATGGCACAACATGAGAGTAAGCGCACTCGGCTGGAGTCAAGTGGCTCAGTCAGTGTCTCAGTCGCCATCGGTGTACAAGTGAGACAATATTTTGGTGCAGCTGTGTGGCAACGTGAGTGAGGATGAACATCCTGAATCCAGGCTGCTGACGGGGCCAAGCCTGGATCACCAGCCCGTCGCTGCTGCTGCCCATCCAGGCTGGAGCTGGGTGATTTGGGTCCATCTCCTGCCTGCAGTGGGGGGTCCTGGGCAGGACACGACTGCAGTTACTTGGGGCAAAATGTGATCTTCTTCCTTGATCTTCCCCCTGTGCATCTGAAACAGAATTTGCTGCTGTGTTTTACGTTTTGGAAGCAAACTCTCCCGTTATCACACCCTGACATGAGCAATGGATCGGATACGTTGTCACACCCCGGGGAAGTTTTATGAAAAATGAGTGAAGCGTTGCTTAACCTCTACTTCCAAGTTCAGATAAACACTCATGCAGTGAATTTCAAATTAAAAGATAAACCACAGAGCTGTTCCAAATATCGGGGTGAAAAATGAATTAACGGTCCTTGGTCGCCTCATATGGATTACGCATTGCAACTCTCCAAGTGCGTTGCTTTGATATTATTCTCTCAAGTATTTCAGCAACTAACTCTTGATCCATGAGTTGTTTGTGACCAGTTCACCATCAGCTTGCTTGGTTTGCAGCTCAGACCGGGGTTAGGCTGCTCAACCCACCCCTGCCCCTGGCTTGCAGCAAGGTGTTTTCCTGCAAACCAGCACATCTTCAAACACTGTTTTAAGCCTTGGCAGCTTGGGAGCTATCTGGTAAGGAGGAGAAAAATGAGCAAACTGGGGACCTGAACTGCATGCCCTGTTCACTCATCCCCCCCCCCCCCCC
>NW_020799110.1:5824405-5833619 GCF_003259725.1 Athene cunicularia
CCCCCCCCCCCCGTCAGTCCCATCCTAGTCTAGGGTCAGCTTTTACACTGCAAATACTGCTCTTACCTTCCTTCTTTCCCCAGGGCAGAGTAGTGGTGCTGGCTGTGCTTGCCCTGGAGGACTCGGTATTTGAGCTCATATCTCTAAGGTCGATTTGCAAAACTGTCTTGGAGGGTTGGGTTGGCACAGGAATGCCATTTGTTTCAAAGGGAATTAGGTGCCTCAGCTGCTCCTGAGGCTTAGGCTAGGACACGGTAAATATTCTTATAATCACGATGCCTTTTATTTTGCTGTGTGCAACACAGGAGACTGAAAGGAATGAGGAAGGAGAGAGCAGTAACTTCTCAACTAGCAAGAAGAGCTCTCTCACGGGGTTTTGTGTACAGCAGCAAAATGCCATTTCTGCACTGGATCCCAGCAATCCCACCCCGGCAAAGAGAGTCCAAGCTGCAGGCAGGGAGGCAGCCCATGCTGCACACCCCTCCCAGGGCACCCTGCTAACACCATCACTTTGTGAGGAGCTTCAGACAAGACCCACAAATTATACTGGAACAAAAGCTGAGGTTTTTTTGCCCGGTTTCTGATTTCATGGTCTTTATTGATTTTTTGATCACTGGGCTGATGTGGGAAACTGGCTCCCTGCTAAAGGTGAGCTGAAAAGTTGCAGCTTTATGTCACAAGCTCTGCAGTTTGCCCTCCCAACAGATAACTCTGCACCTGCAAAAACATTGATCTCTTTTTGCCTCTTTATTGTGTTTGGCAGGGAGAGCAAAAGAGCCCTCCTGAGCTTTCCAGGGTGGGTTTGAAGGTCAGAAGTCACAGAGAAAAAGCAGATTTTCTCTCCCCTCTAACCTCCAAGCGCTGTACAGCTGGTCCCAGACCCAAGGTGTGGTGCTCATGATTGCTACCAAATACACAGTTAGCTTCCACAGCTGCAGCGTGTAATTTATGGAGATAGCTGACAGTGTTTGGGGCTGTGCGGTGGCTCAGCACTCATTGCAAGCTTGGATGTGGGTGCAGCACTGTCTGCACCCTGCTGCTGTCACCCCTCTCCCCTGAGAGGCACTTTCCCTGGGGATTATACCTATAACATACACCCATAGCTATAGATTTCATTTATAGATATTAGATATTTTAGATATAGCTTATTATTTGTATGACTATACTACATAATAATTATATAAAACATAATTATGTTTTCTATATTGCTGTGACATGGTGATGTTCGTGCCCTGTGCCCAGCCCTTGGCTCTGCTTATGTACTCGAGCTTAGATTGATGCTGTGCAAAAATTAATTAATTCTTGGCTTTTTCCTCCAAAGGGTCGAGTGGGCTGCAGCGGCTGGGAAACCAACTCATTTTGTGCCTGAAATGGGGCATGCATTTTAATTGCCCTTTAATGAATGGATGTGCTTTTGCCCACGGAGGAGGAGAGGAACACAGTCAGAGCCAGCAATGCTCAGGCAGATAATCCTCCTCCCTGGGCATCCCTCCTTCCCGCAGGAGAGCAGCGCCCAGCTCCTCTTCAGAACATACCTGCTTTATTTGGCTCCATCTTCTGCTGGGTCTGCAGATGTGCTCCTGCTGTTGAATAACTGCAAGCTTGGCAATAACTGGTGTTTGGAGAAATAATTGAACAAATTTATGGTAGGAGAGGAATCTAGCGAGAGCTATTGAACACGCAGATACCAGCTCTGGCTTGGAAAGTCCCTAATGATGAGCTGCTGCAATCAGGTGGGTAGAACTGATTCTGCCTCCTATCTCTGACCCCCGCTGAAGGGAGGGTACTAGGTTCCTTCAGTTGAATCCACTACAGCTTTTTCCACATAGTTAGCTTCAAACTTCAGCCCTTATCATCACACAATTTCCTGAAACTTTCATTTAAAAGGCATATTAATTTCTAACTCTCTTGCCAAGAAGAGTTGGGAAATAAAACTCCTTTAACTGCAGAAGAGTAAAAAATAATTCATTATTCAACCTCATCATTTTTATGTTTCCCCACCACTTTGCCACCACAGTGCTGCTAGAGAACACCTCTTGGCATAGAGCTGTAACCTGTCAGCCAGGTCAGCGTGGTCTGGCAGGCCTGAAAGCAAATATTGGGGCAATCTAACTTTAGTATCAAAACCAGTGTAATGAGAGGGCTCCCATGTTTGGTTTTCATTAGTATTTTTCAGCTCCAATACAGTTTCTCAAGGAAACACCCGTACATCACAGCAGTGTGGAAGCTGTGGCAGCACACCGGTCACCTCCAGAGGGCTAACGCTGCCTGTCATGTTCTACAGCAGTGGCCCCAATCCTGCATTCCTAAGGCTATCCAGAGAAAAAAAACAACACTTGACCCCCACTGCCAACCATACACCCATCTGCCCCAAAACCTGCATGTGGCAGAACATATGGGTCTCTGGAGAGTGTGGTGGGTGCTGCACAGCCAGGAGCAATGTCCTGGCTTTGGAAGAATCACCCCAGCTCATCTGCCCCTTGTTGACCACCCACAGGCTCTACAAGTGATTTTTGCCAGCCCCAGGCTGTGCCACATTGCAGCCAGGTGCCGTGGGGAGGGTCTTTACCCCTCCATAGGGGTCTCAGCATCCCAGGCTGGGCCAGGAGGAAGAGCCCTGGGACGGCTGCTGGGGGAAGCATGGAAGCGTTACAGCTCCCAGCCCGCTGTGTCAGCAGAACTACCCTTATCTTCCAGGAATGTAAATATTTTCTAAATGAGCTGGAAGGAGGAGGACTGACAAATGCAGTTTTGCTGGAAAATGTTACCAAGTTGGGAACAGGGATGGCTGAACATCCCCTTGTCTGTGCTGGCCAAGAAGAGGGGATCAGCTGGGGGCTCTCCCACTGGAGCCAGTGACACTGCTGCACCCAGAAGCATCTTGCCCTTCTGCATCAAACTGAAGTGTTTTAGTTATTTGCTTTCAATTCTGCTGTTTGTGCACCTTGCTGTATTTATTATTCAGTGCTGTATTTCTTCTCCCTGGCCCATGTGCCAGCGATTAAGAAGCTGCTGATGCTGTTGTTGGCTTTGGCACCAGAGGCTGGGCTCAGAGCGTCCCATCAGTGCATGGGGAACGTCAGTGCGGTGATCGAGTCACTGTGTGGGCAATGGGCCACTGAAAAAAATGCCCATTGTCCCACATTCCAATTTAAAAATCCCTACAAAACCCCTAACCTGATGGCAAGAACATTGTAACAAAACTGAGACTTAAATCATATTTAATATTTGCTGTTGTGGGAATAGGGTGAACTGTCTTGCCAAGTTAAGCTACTCAACAAAAAAATTTGTTAATATATTAAAGCATTTATCTCTTAATTTTTTGTTTAAATCCAGGATGCATTGACAGCAGTGGAAAACCCTTTCCAGCTGGTGTCGCTTTGGTGCTTTGTGAGTATATAACTCCCCAGAGCAAAGGACTTCAGGTGCAAAAAGCTGCTAAAGGCAGTTTCTAGGTTGGCTAGGTCATAGAAACCTCTCCCTCCTTGGAAACAATCCCCCCCCACCCCTCACCCCCCCTCTTTGAGGGCTTCCTAGGATCCTGTCTGAAGGGTGTTTGGTGCATGTTTGAGACCTGGTAATCCCCAGGCCACTCCTCCCACCTACGGTTTGTGCTCTGCAACAGCATTTCTCTTAAGCAGCAGCTTTAGCATGAATTAGGGCTCAAATCACAGACGCAGTGCCAAGGCAAACCTAAAAGTGATTCCATGCCAGCACCCTGCCAAAAACGCACACGCCACAGGAATTTAGATATTCCTGTGGCCATGGGACAGCTGGGCAGCAAACCGGAGGAAGCAGCACGACGTGCCTGGTGGATTTGGAAAGAGGTTGGTGCTTACAGGGGTCCCTGCTGAGCCCTGTGCTGCCCTGGGCCTGGTGCCCACACTGTGCCCCTCTGGGTGACCCTGCCAGGACGCCTGGGGCAGGCCCAGAGCCCTCCGTGGAGAACCTGCCAGCGCAGGTGGTAACGCGCTGCTGGCTGAAATGGTTCCCAGCTGGCCCTGCCTGGGGATGCACATGTTGTCTGACAGCTCCTTCTTCCACCTCTTCAACCTTGGGGTCATTCTGCAGCATGTCCTGGGGAGCTCCCTTGGTGCCTGTGATGGTCTCACTGTTTCTCCTTCTCGTGGCTTTGGCAACGCTGCATTGAGTTACGGCTTCTGTGCCTATGAATCCCTTTACTGCTCAGAGTCGTCCTTGCAGCAGGCATCAGCAAGATTAAAGTCTTAACCTGGGGAATCGCAGCCCCTTGCTCATGGATTTGTGATCATGCCAGGGCTATGTCACCTGACATAGCTGTTAAAGTTCATGGGACAAAGATGCTACTTTCAATATCAAACATATCCGTATAAAATAAACCATATTATATTGCCCGAAGTGGGAAGCACGGGCTGTGAGCATTAATAACAACAGTGGAAGGTGGAAAAGGTCTCCAAAGGCAATGGCTGCCCACCTGCCTGCCTGCCGCCACGGGGATGCAGAGTACCATGCCCGGGCACTGGCAGGAAAACCACTCGCTTCCGTGAGGTCCCAGCACTCTTGACTGGTGCTGGTGTGCTGGGAGGGCTGGTGGGCAGGGTGCTGGGGCTGCTCAGGGAACTGGGGCACTGGGATGGGGAGAGGTGGAAACCTGATGGAGCAGCACGACATGGGCAGGGTGAGGAGGCTTTCAGTCCCTCTGCTCTGCACCATAAGGAGTCTTTGTTTTGTGTTTGTCTTTAAAAAGAAACAATTGTTCTTTTTTTTTTTTTTTTTTTGTCTATATTTGGTGTAATCAGATCACTCCCACCACCGAAGCTCATTTCCAGCTGTTGGGTACATCGAAGCTATTATTGGGAATTTATTTTTCCATGGGCCTCTCTGTTTCTAATCATTTTGTGCTGATGTGATGTGACTATGTTGAGGCTGTGCTGCCTTGAACACCTGCCACATGCTGGGTCTACTGCATGCATTAGCACCCTGACACATTTTTCAGATATTTCCTGCTATTATTTACCTCTTTATTTCTAATCTTACAACTTTTGGGTATATGATAAAGCTGTTTTCTGATGGGGTTATAGGACAGAAGAACACATGGCTAGCCAGCATATGGGTGCACAAGGACATTTAGAAGTCACTTTTACTAGTGGTGGCTATGATTGGTGAAACCCTGTAGGTTTTGTTTAGGTTTTTGGTTTTGGATTTGTTTTTTTTCGTTTTTTTTTTTTTTTTTCCTTTTTACTGGAAGTCAGTGAGAGTTTTGCTGCAGTAAAGGCAGTAGAGACTGATGGTGCAGCAAAATAATAACTATGCTCACACATAAATAGCCTGTGTGGTGCTGCTACTGCTGCTCTGGCAACTGCCATGTAGCTCTTGCAGTTAGGAATCTCTGGGTTGTGGTTTTTTTTTTTTTTTTTATTTGCCAGATATTGACATTTTCCGTGTGTGGGAGGTCTCTCATAAACTGATTTTATTTGGAAGAAAGGAGCAAAAAATAGTTTTTGAGACATGAAGGGGAGAAACATTGGAAAATGAAAGGGAGAAAATACATATATATATATATATATAAAATTTTGGCTATATTAAATCCTTGCAGGAGTTATGGTGCCATTGCCCTCCTGATCCCTGAGCTTGCAGGTGCTGGCCCTGGCCCATCTGCTGTGCTACTAATGCAACTGATGCTTTGCAAAGATTATTCTTCTTTCCAAATTAAACTTCTGGCTTGATGAACCAGGGGTCTCAACTAGCAGCACTCTCATTCACCCCAATGGATTTTTGTGCTTATCTCTTCTGGAAACCTTAGAGCACCCTGAGCAGCGTCCAAGACCTAAGCACGTTACTGAGGAGCCACAGGGACTGAACTCAGCAGCAGCCCTGCTCACACGCAGTTTTCATGCTGTGGGTGCATGATTTTTTCCCAGCAGCTTCCTTGCCTCCCTGACAGGAGCGTCTCTGCAGCTCCAAGGAGAGCCTGGCCCACCTCAAGCAGGGCTTTTCTGAGCTCTTGTTCAGCACTAAATATGGAAAATTCTAAGTCAATCTGGTCCATTTTCAAGATGTTTGGGATCTTTTAACTTTCAAAACAAAGATGAACAAAACTGGTTATTTTACAGCATTTTCATTGGAAAAAAAACCCAAAAAACAACTGGCATGCCAGGTCCCCTAGTGAAGGTGCCTCACAGTTCCTGGTACAGCCAAACTGCCATCGTAGTGTTATATCCACCACAGATTAGAGAAATGCTGACCTCTGGCTTTTAAAAAAAGCTCACTTCAATTCTAATCAATAATTTGTATTAATTACCTTATGTGAACAGTAACAGGCTGTTTCCTGCATGCCACTTGCATTACACTTGGCCTCTCCAGGTCTGAAATACTTTCAATTATGCAAGAATCGCCATTTGTCTGAAGCTTTGTCCGAGGCCACCTGCTCATCAGCTGGTTTTCTCCATGAAACTTTAACAATCAACAATCGTAAACACTCCCATTTAAATGTAACTCCCCCCTTTTGTGGTTTCTCCTTTTCTGCAACGTGGCTGACCTGATAAAGCTCCTGACTGCATGAGAGCTGAAAGAGCTCACACGTTCCAAAGAGCAAAGCTGGACGGGAGGCTCTGGTACAGCCAGCTGAGTTTGGGCAGCAACCCAGGGATAATCCAGGAATGTCTGGCTGATAAAATTTATGAAGTACTCTAGATTCACACATTATTCATAAACTTGGAATTTTGGTTTTTCAAAGTTCACGTTTTCAGGCATTGGGGAAAGCAGTCCCTAGACTCCACCCTCTCTGCAGCGAAGCTGAGTGATACAATCACACGAGCACTTTGGCCGTTTTCTCCAAACCCAGCCATGCAGTAAGTCACTTTGCTTGAAATCCCAGGCCTTGTTTTCCTGTCTTTTGCCTAATGACAATCCGTCTCTGCTGCTGCTACAGCCACATGCAGAGCTGCCAGCCTGCTTTAAAAGGAAGGGTGACAAGGCAGCACCATCCTGTGAGCTCTGATGGGGTTTGTGCTTGTGCCATTTCATCAGACTTAGGGTCCAGGATGTGTCGTCACCTAAAAGCACAACTCTGAAAACACAGGTGTGGATGGATTTTGAAATACAACGCATTAGTCATACCCATGGCTTAACTTGTGCAGCAAAGGAAACAGACTGGAGGTTTTCAAGTGTTTGCAGCTTTACTGTGAAAAACAATGTTGCTTTTTCACCACAGTATTAACTACCCATACTCTTAACTGCTTTCAGAACTGCCTGACTTTTCTCAAATAGACAATACCAAGGCCGCACTCTGGCACTGTCCAGTGCCCTGGGTCAGAGGGCAGGACTTCAGGGGTTTGAAGTTATTTCCACTGAAGCATATAAAGCTCAAGATACACGAGCTAGGAAATAAAATTTAGGTAGTACAAACAGGTGTTGTGCCACTGTTAATGCACTGCTTTGTGCTTCTGCAACGCTCTAACAGCCTGTCTCAGAGGTTTGCCAGTGAAACCAACACTGAAATAATAAAGGAAAATCATCAGGAAATTAAAGAATTTAGCAGGCACGCTTCAGCCTAAACTAGCAGATTTTCTCAAGCAAAGTTCAGTATCACAGCCCACAAATATCACATTTTCATACTGAAAACTCCTCAAATTTCTCTTGATATTACATGAACAAAAGAATGGGTTTATAGGATCTGGAGTGATTTGTGTTTCAGTGAAGAATTCACCACTTGTACTAAAGAAATACTCAACGAAATAATCCCAGAAACCAGATCCAAGAATCTTAAAATACACCGTCATAGAAGTAGAAACAAATGTACTGATTTAATGGGAATCAAATGACTCCCTGTGCTGTTTTTGAATTAAATTGAAGAAAAAATGCTAGAAAACTAACCATGCTCTGTCAAACAGGGTACAAAATCTTTATTCACCAATAAGTTAAGTGTTCTTATAAATAGATGGTCTAGTCTTTTGTACACTGCACTGAGTATGAAGCAGAGCTTCAGTTATTCCTCAGACTCTGACCCTTCCTCATCCTGACTGATTTGGAAGTAGCGTAGCTCGTACGTCTCCTTGTCAGATGCAACGACACGAAGCCAGTCACGCAGGTTGTTCTTCTTGAGGTACTTCTTTGTGAGGTATTTCAGGTACCTTAAAAGCAGTAATTAGAGATCAGAACTTCCTCATTAAACAACCCTTAATGCTGTCTGCACTTCACCCAACACACGGCTCTAACAGAGCAACACCACACTTGTTATAACCAGAAATAAACAATTATCATTTATAACACATAATAAAAGCACATTTTCATCCCAGATACATGAATTCAGTATGACTTTTAAAAGCCCATCTTTCCTTGATACACTTCTAACAACGTACACAAAGTATCTCTGTATTACTATGCTTATATTAAAAGGAGCATTAATTTACAGTCAAGCTTTGAGTTTTAAAAATATCTATTATAAATCTGTTTGAATTAGGTCTTTCACTAACATTTACAAGTGCTACCAAGGTCAGAGCCAATACCAACTCTGTGCATATCAGAAGTATGTTGTGTTCAACATACCACTGTTCAAAATCCACTATCACAAATACAACAAAAGAAAACCTATGCCAACCTTTTAGAAAACTGCTTCTCGGATGTTACTGTGATCTTGTTCTTCAGACGTTCAATGTGAACGGTGTTGCCCAAGTTTCCAGTTTTTCCATTGACCTTAACCTTCTCCTTTAGGAACTGTTCCTGTTTCAACATTAAAGAAATAGAACACTAGGGAATGGCACCCTAGGTATGAACTAGGGAAGGGACCCTAGCCATATAGAGTTATTAAAAATCACCATTTATTTATGTCCCAATAACAAGTATTTAAAACGCAATAAGACTTCAGAGTCTGTAATTAAAAAAAATATCACCCCCGCTCTACAACAGAATTCAATTTAAAACTGTTCTATTGATGGAGAGATATGAACCACATTAACTATAAAAGGCATCTAAATCCAAGAAACTTTCAAAAAGTGACGGTAATTTAAAGAACAGCTGTTTTTACTGACTTATTCTAACTTTTCAGCTGTAAGTCAGCTACCGTACTGGGCTAAAGCTTCTATTATACTATGCACCAGAAGTATGACCAAAACCACGACTTACAAAATTCCCAGAATCAAAGATTCCATCTTCCACAGGATGGGTCAAGTCAAGGCAAAACTTCCAGGTGGACTTTTTCGATTTTCTGTCCTTTTGCTAAAACACCGAAAAAAAA
>NW_020799110.1:5833669-5842066 GCF_003259725.1 Athene cunicularia
TCCAGCCAGAGCCACCCCACAACCTCCCCGCAGCGTCGAAGGCTCTCCCACCGCCCTGTAAAACTAACCAGCACCCAGCTCCCCACAGCACTGACGTCTTTATTATTTCTGGAGAAAAAAACCCCACACATTTACATCTTTCCCCCCATCCATCGTTAGTGTGGCGGTGAGAACAATACAGCTCCCAAACAGCTGAACCATGAGGACCGCCGCTCCCGCTGCCGCCGTTTACAGGGTTTGGGGTTTGCCATCAGCAGTAAAACGAGTCACGGGCCATCACTCCTCTTCGCCCCGCGTTTTGAAAGCCGCACCGAACAACAGTTTACGCTTACAACATACAGCACAGGACAAGAGGGGTTTTCTGCGATACAGCAATACACAGCAAATGTTTGATTTTAAGTTCACAAACCAAGTCACTCTCAGATGCCAAGTACTGCAGGGCCAGGCTGCAGATGCTGGAGGGACTTCTGATGCCCTCGGCCTGCTGTGCCGAGCTGCCCGACGCTCCACCACACGCCCACCGAAACACCTCCAGGATCTACACCTTCCTTAACATTCTCAGTGTATAAGTGAGACACTCAAAATATCCTTAACAAGGTCTTTTTTTTTTTCCCCCCTGAAGTTTAGTTCTACTGTAACAAACTACATTCTAAATTACTCAACCAAAAAAAGTGGGATTTATTGAATTTTGATTTCTGTGAGACTGACCTGCAGTAATCTTAAGAGTCTGAACTGTTAACAATTTTGACTTCTTTACAGATTATGTAAAATTTACCTGTATTGTCAAACTACAGACTGTGCACCGTTTCTGGGTACACTGTGGATTAGAAAAACCTGCAAGAGGCTTGAAAGCAGTTACGTTAAAACAATGAAATTCAGCAAACTTCTTAAAAAAAACAGCCCTGAGAACATGGCTCAACTAGCAAGAGCCTAGTTGAAAAACCACCATCATAAGCAAAAATTAGAAGGATCTGTTGAAATCTTAAAGTATTAATTGCCAACATTTGAGGCAGGAAACACCGCAGTCTTTCCAATGCTGTAAAGTGGTAAGAGAAACTCAATGAATTGGAGCCATAAAAAAATGCATTATTTGGAGTGGAAATACTTTTCTTCACCTCCTAGTTTTCACAGCCTTTACTCTAAGCAATTGCATCAGCTATTAGAAGTTTATAGTTTTCGGTTTTGACACAAGTGTTAAGACAGTACTACAGAACAACATCAGTAAGATTTGTTTAAAGTTATGAAAGGAGAATTTTCCCTAAGCATTTGGTTAGGGATCTTACAAATACATATCTATATGGACTATTGATCACAAAGTTTGTTGCAAACTATTCTGACAGTAAACTGAAACATCTTACTTTGGAAAAAAATGCCTCAAATACATGTTCTAATTTAGAAGCAACTTTTAACCTTACTGAAACTTGGAGATTATGCTTAAGACTCATGCTTGTGTATTATCTATGGGAAACTTCATGCATGATGAGCCAATGCTCTGCACCTCCATAGTGTTCGAAGTGCTTCACAAAAGACAACTAAGTATAGAAGAACAAACCTATAATGAAGTACTTAATCATTTAAATCTTGCAGAACTGAAGGTTGCAATAGAAGGACACCCATATGTCCCAAGGAGGGCTCTTCCAGCAAGCTGGAGGTCATAAAACCTCTACCCTCAGATTGCTGTAGTACCTGAAAACTCCAGTCAGACCAGGACCCCTCTTGTAGGAACAGGACAAAAAACAGCCCTCCTCCCAGAGCTTACAGTCTTAACTACTTAAAATTGTTGGCCTGTGGCACCAAATACCTGTGTTCCAGCAAGGTTTTATAGGACAGACAGGCACCTGAAAGTAGACTAAAACTCTAACAGAACAAGTCCAAGCCTTGTAGTTTTCAAGCACATTAGAAGCATTTGTAATGCAGTGATGGCATCAGAACTTGCATTAGTTTGACATAGCAACCTATGACTTCCCATATGACATCACACACTGCAGCTTGGTGTCAAGACCATCATCAATGGTTTCACAGTCACCTCCAAAACCAACAAAGCCTGTCTTTCAGGTACCAGTTCGATGGAGAGGCAGGAAGGAACACAGCGCAGGCTAGCTTGACCTATTAAGCGTGCACTTCAAAACTAGTCTGAATGTACTTCAATCTCTTGCATCTATAGCTTTTTTTTTTTAAAAAGCAGTTTTGCCATTTCAGTTAAGGTGCTATTTAGAGTTCACTTGCAACACATACTGTGCAAGGCAAGAGCGTGTGGCAGTATCCTACTTCTGCAAGGTGTCCCAGGTAACTGTGCTTTATTACCAGAGTATATTTATTGCTGTCTTTACCTTCACTGGTACTGCTCTCCCTGTCATGAGAAGTCTGTGGAAAAAGAATGGTTTTGCCATCTACATTAGACCTCCTTGCTAAACCCTGCCACAGTATGTACGAGGGCAGTTCAGGACAGCTGCCATGAGCCCTTGGGGGATTAGAGTACATACTATTAAGCTGCAAACATCTTAAGCTGTTAACAGCAGCGCAAAGTCTGACTTTCACTGCCAATAGTGTGAACTGCGCGTGCTGTCCAGGGCAGCATGCCACGTGTTTACAAATTGTCCTCCATTAGCCAACAGCCACTGAAGCTTAAGGCAAGTTCATGAAACAATTTATGAACTGTGAAGAGAGGTCTGAGCCACGGACTGAGGAAGCTTCCCACTCATGAAGAGTCACCAAGTCTTAGAATTCAAGTTGAACGTCTTAAACAGGAGCAGGCTAGTTATCCTTCAGAACTATTGCTGTGAAGCCTTGTGTTTGCCTTGTTAAGCTACTAAATAGTTAGAGACATGCATGCACGTTTCAGTGACTCAGAACTCCCTTGGATGGGAGCTAGCTTTCATAACTATGTAGCAATTTATTTACTTTTATAGTTTAGCCATGGTTGTTCGGTATTGTCTGTCAAGTCTCTATTTTGAAAATACAATAGTTTTATTTTTTTAAAAAAGAATCACATGCATTTAGTATAGGCTCAATGCTACAGTTTGTCCCAGTTTTTGAAAAACATGTAGTCCCTGTGCTACAAAAATATGGTCTGAACCTGAAGATTAAAACCTAAAGCTGGAAGCACTGCAACAGATTCCCATGGAGCTTGTCACCCTTCTATAGTTTAAGATAAATACAATAAAGGAAAGCAATTGAACTGCATTTTTCTATTTTATTTTTCAAGTCTGACAAAGGCCTCGAGTGAAAGTCTATAGCTTTACCATCCATTCTCACCTTTGTGTCCCCTTGACCTATCTATGTCTTATCTACCCAAATATTCCAACTGCCTGCCTAAATCACAGGTAGGCTTTGACACCATTTTATCATTACAATAAGCCAACAAGTTGGCAAAGAAGAATACAGAGGTAATACAGTTAAGTTGCACATGGCCACTGGGGCTTGGTCAAGCCAGCTGGCATTTTTGATCACTTGAGTTTCTTGGTCTAAAAGTTGCGATTGGCACCTACAGTTCTGCAAGAGTCCCAATCCACAAAATACTTAAGCTTTAAAAAAAAAAAAAAGCTATTTGTATTGTCAGTTCTACCTAAACATGTCAAGAAAAATACTATTTGTGCTCTAGGTCACTTTATAATCCTAGATACCTACCAGCTTATCTAAAAGCCCCTGAATACTGTATTTTGTCTGTTCATACAGACAAACACTGTTTTGCTCAAGCAAATAAAAATATATCCACTAGTAACACCTGATTGGTTTCTTAGATCCATAGCTGAAACCCACAGGAATGTTAAAATAGTTACAATTAAGGAATTAAAATCTCAGTGATTTTGAAAACTGCCAGTTAGCCTGCAACACTAATCCAGAATCCAGCACTGCATTTTAACAATTCAAAAAAGAAATGAGGTTGCTTGTGAAGGCCAGAGCTTTGGTGACAATAAGAACCAAATTTATAGATCTGTGGTTTGTCCAGACCTGAGCAGTTGCCCGAGCCTGGCGATCCTCTTTATTTGCAAGGCTTTATGGCTACAGCACATTCTTCATTCATTGCACTTATGACGGATATCTGGAAGAAAAGACAGACAGATGAGCTCCAACCCTTGTCAAAGGAAGCACTCCTAAAAGTTACCGACTTTCACATTTTAATGTCTATCTCATTTCTCCTGAGAAGAAAAAAGGGAAGTTGAAGCTGGTAAAAGTCAGTCATTAGAAGAATTTCACCAATATCTGCCCTTCTGCTGCCTTCTCTTTGCCATTATTGCCCTGGCTGGCAGCTTGAGGTTTGTAAAACACAGGAAGATGAAGAAGCTCCTGCAATAGAGCCAAACTAGCAACTGGAGTGGCCCAGTTTAGACTACAGTCTGCAGAGCTGCCCGCAGACAGGTTTGCTGACACAGCAAACTAGACTACATCACAAAACTCTATACTTGGTCCCGATTAAGAAAGCCTGGAGGCTCCAATCCATGCTGTGCAGACAGCACTATGAGGATTTATCTAGATATTTGAGACAATTGAGACGTATTACCTCACCGTCAACTGAGCCAGGCTTCAGTGCTATAGAGTGCTCCAGGACAAAAGTCCTTCTACATTTCAAAGGACCAATTCCTGTGCTTCTAACCCACTCTTCATGAAGAGATACCAATTGTCAATATCAGAATAAGACTTCTTCATTGTATAATTAAACGGAATTAACCATAACTCTTCTTGCCTGCCCTCTATACTTACCTGCACATCTTCATTGGCATTGAATTTTCCTTCTATTTCTTTGCCAAGATCCCCTTCTGGCAACTTTAGATCCTCACGAACTTCACCACTTTCTGTCAGCAGGGAGAGATACCCATCCTGAATACCTATCAGCTGTGAAGAGAAGTTCACTTTTAGGAAGTTTATCATCAGTAGTAGGCAGTAGCTGAAGATAAGCAGAAGGCAGTGAACTCTACCTGTTACATTAATTCTTTAGTACTGTGCTTGTACAGTTAAGAACCTAATTTAAGTCAATTTTTAACAACAGTTTAGAGGACCAAGAGTTAGGGCAACTGTGGCAAAAGCCAGTCTGCTATCAAGAACCACCAGAACCCTGCTACTAGGTTACTACTTAGGAGGTGGGGCACCGAAAAACCCATCCTTGTAATCTAGAAAATGTACTGCTTCCAGATCACTGGTTCAGATTTTTACACCTGTGAATTAGAAACAGTAACTGGAATGGTGTTCACTGAACAGCATTGCTTTTATAAAGTGTACAAAGTATACAACAGTTCAGCTGCGCGCTCCTATACCTTCATTTGTACAATGAGATACCATCATTTACGCTGAAGGCTAACGAATACATTTGGGAACACGCACCAAGCTCTGGAGCACTTTTAAAATGTTGGTTTTGGCCTAACTGACAGCGTGAGCTAAGGGGTACAGCTATTTTGACAGAGAAGGTTAAGGAACCTGAAACACATAACAGTAAACCCAGAAGGCAGCCCTAACATGAAGTCTGATAACCAGCAAGAATTTCAGTAGCAATGAGGACCCAAGAACATGAGACAGGGATCACCAAGATAAAATTAAGCATCTCTGGGAAGGTCTGAGCCCTAGGACAGGCTAGTTACACTTTATTCAAACAGCATCAGCTATCCTGAAGAGTTGCTAACTCTTTGGCTTTGCAAAGCAACTGCAGGTTTCCAACTGGCGTGGGTGTATCCGTTCCTGAGCAAAACTACTCCCAATACAATGGGAAGATAGCCGACGCGTTACAGCTCGGAACCTGGATTGTGCTGCTTTTAAGAGCTCACTATCCGTATCACAGAAGGCATTCCAGAAGTTACAGAAGCCTGCCAAGTTCCCTCCGTGCATATATTTCAGAGTAGAGCTCAGAAGCACCAAAATTACTTGAGATCAACTAAAGCCAGCTTCCACACAAGGAGCAGAAAGCACGGTAGCAAGTTAGAACTGGCATC
The DNA here is from genome assembly GCF_003259725.1 of Athene cunicularia. Classification (NCBI taxonomy): domain Eukaryota; kingdom Metazoa; phylum Chordata; class Aves; order Strigiformes; family Strigidae; genus Athene; species Athene cunicularia. The sequence goes on from NW_020799110.1 coordinate 5,839,591, forward strand.
AGATGCAGTTTAAGACTGTCTTGTTGATTCATCTACCCTATGTAAGGGTGAAATTATAAATTACAATATATGCTTTGATTCAGATTTACTCAAAGTGAGATCTTGATTATCCTTTAACTAATAACAACATGCAGCAAGGATCACATCTCCAGATTCTAAAGGATGCCAGTATCACAAAGAATAAAGAAGCAACCTTACAACATGAGCTAGAAAAAATGTGGACCTTATTATGTCTATTACCTATAATTTCTAAAGATTGTTACTATAACACAATCATATAGACAAACACTGTTTTGCTCAAGCAAATAGAAATATATCCACTAGTAACACCTGATTGGTTTCTTAGATCCATAGCTGAAACCCACAGGAATGTTAAAATAGTTACAATTAAGGAATTAAAATCTCAGTGATTTTGAAAACTGCCAGTTAGCCTGCAACACTAATCCAGTGAGTGTTACTATAACATGAGGTTGTTACTACAGTAAAGAGCTCTCCAGCAGTGAGCTCCGACAGTTTTAACAATTCAGTAAATGCTCCAAGTTCAGCAATGTCATGTCTAGACAGGCAAGTTCTGTTAATTCTGACGATAGTGCTTTATTAATCGAGAGGCAAGTTTTGGGATGAAAAGAGTTTGCATGTGGTATTAGGAGTATAAAGCCTCTTAATGTGTGAGAGGACACAGTGACTGGTAACTCACCTGATAATCATTCCTCTTGATATTTGGAACATCCATGTTATGAGTGGATGGGCAAATATCTTCATATTTTTTACCAGTGAAGATATCAATACCAACCAAGTGAACCTGTAAGAGAAGAAAAATAACAGCAGTTACTACAGGTCCTAGAGAAGCAAGATGCCACTGCCATCAGTATTGCTGGTTCCAGTTTTCTAAGATCACATGTAATACCCGATTCTGCCTAGACCCTTTGCTTGCAGTATGAAAGCAGCCCAAGCACCGAGAGACCTCTCACACCCTTTCACAGCACACTACAGAAACAGTACATGAGAACCAAGATCAGCCACTGTTATCTTCCACAGCCACAACCTTCTGGAGTTTTACAGCAACAAGCTAGAGCTCAGAGTATGCAGCAGTTAAGAAAACATTTACTTCAAGTTCGAGCTGTTCTGAGAAACACAAGTGTCCGTGACAACACGAAGGTTAAGGGGAAAAGAAGAAGCAGTCATGCACAGGGATTAAAACAGCTCCCAGCTCCCTTTATGCCAGCAGCAACTGTCTGCTGCAGCTAGCTTAGATTACCAGTTCATAGCCTGCTCTTCTCGGGTCCCTCCAATCTTACAACTGTTTCAGTATTTAAGAAAACTGTATCTAATAAAACAAGCCATAAAAAAGCAAGGGGAGAGAGAAAGAAAAAAAACTGGCAAGGGCTTGGTACACTCTAGCTTTGTCAATTCTTAAATACTTTACCCACCTACACGTATTCTGCAAGGTTGTGGTAACTTTCAAATCTAGTTAGTCCGTGCTTGTAATAGATCTGCCTCCAAACTCTAATATATCCACCATAAAGCATTGCTGAATGAACGAAGGGGGAGTCTAGCCCTGGTCCAAGCTCTGGAGAGCTGCATAAGCCAACTGCTTAGGCAGCAGGACTGCAGGCTCAGACAGCAGGACTGCAGGCTCAGACAGCAGCCTAAGAACGTCCCTGCTGGGACGCAGGAGGGGGAAGGTACTCCAGTACTGAAAAAAAGGAAAGAAGCAAGGCAAGCTAGCAAAACAGGGCCAGAGCAGGCCCACATAGGTAATGATTGTTCACTGAGCTCTGCTGGATTATGTAACAGAGCACGGGCACTTCTAGTAAGCACTTAAATCCAGCCCTGCGATAGTGAGTCTGCTAGCACGGGCAGACACGAGAGCGCTTTGGTGGGTAGCGACAGCACAATCCAACCACGCCCTAGTGATTTCATCAGTCCCCCCTTCCAGAACTTACTCTACCCCCACTACAGAAAAAGGTTTTATTACTACCAGCGTTAAAGCTTTTTTAACAAGTTGGGAGAAAAAAAATAACAACCCAACCCCCTGTCCTCAACCCTTCCTGCCTGACATTACTGGAAACCCTCGAGCCAGCCTTAGAGCGAAGAGACACGCGAGACACTGCTGCGAGAAAAGCAAAGGCAGGATACAGAACCCTCTGCGAAACGAAACGCGACATCCTTCCCCCCCGGCCAGCCGCGCAGCTACCGGCGGTGCCGCTCGGAGGGCCGGGGGCCGCAGGAGCACACGCCGAGGGCTGCGTGACAGACCGGGGCTCGCCGAGCCCGCCCGGGACCGCTCACCTTGGCGTGGCCGTGCTTGCCCGTCTTGGAGGTGGACATCTCCACGATCTTGCAGGGGCGCCCCTTGAGCACCACGAAGCCGTTTTTCCGCAGCGCCGAGCACTGCATGGGGTAGGTGAAGGAGGCGCCGGCATCGCCCGTGGTGAAGTCCAGCTCGTCGGCCATGGCGGTGGGGCGGGAGGGG
>NW_020799110.1:5842116-5858906 GCF_003259725.1 Athene cunicularia
CGTGGTGAACGAGTAGGTTTTAAACGAGTTGGAGAAGAAACGGGTGTTTGTAAAGCCTGGTGGAATAAGGCTCCTTCGTGAGATGTGCTTAACGGTCGACACAAAGTTCATTTGTCCGCTTGATGTTTCCGCTTTCAGAATAATCAGGAAGGAGAGCACCCAGTAATCAGTCAAAAGGGCCTGAAGCTTCCAAGAAGCCGAGGTGAAAGCTTGTTCTCATTAATGAGACTCGGATGGCTCCGGCCCCTACCCCATCCACCCCCTGCGCTGTGCGAGGAGAGGGGTGTGGTGATGAAAGCAGCCACGAAGCCACACAGGTGGATTCTGAGCAAAACAGGGCCAAATGCTTATTTTTGTTAAAACTCTCCAAGTCAGAAGCCAAAACACCTTCAGCTGTTTGGCCGATGTCACCTGAAGACTCTTCTGTGGAGCTGCTGGTGGATGGGGCCCAGCCCTGTGGTGTGCAGTGCGGATCACGTATGAACACTAGACAGAAAAACGCAGAAATTCAGTGATGTGTGTGACAGCATTATCAGAGCTGGCCTCTGCCATCGGCACCACGGGCTGCAATGTGCTGTCCTATGTTTTCTGCTGGAGATCCTGAGCTTGTTTGTGTTCTAATCAAGTTGCTACACAAGTCACATTTAACATCACATTTTTTAATGGTATGTCAGGGGATCTTTTATTTAATTTGTGTTAAGCTGTGAAATCTGTTTGCCTGTGGTCCCATCCTTGGTTATATAGATCCCACTCCAGGTGGTACAGCATGTACCCAAGGAGATAGGTTTGGCCCTTTATAATGCTCCAGCAGGTCAAGATGGGGGCTCTCCTCTGTTACCAGGGCGTTCAGTGGGTGCTGCCTCACCCAGCCCGCTCGAAAGATGATACGCTTTACCCTGGGGAACTGCCCATTTTTCTTCTGTGTCGGTTGATAAGCAGAGTCTGGGGCATTCTGTTACATGTGCAGTGTGTGTTTATTTACCTGCAAGTATATGACTAGTTGCACGTGCGCTAGGGCTTTTTTTCCTCTTCAAATAAAATACTTTATGAGAGAACTACCAACTGTTCTGAACCCAAATTGGAGCAGGCTGGGGCTAAGCACTATGGATAGTTTTTTTCCCCTCAAGTATCATATTATAAATTTGGTTGATTTTCCACAATTTACAGTTTCATTTTGGATGACTTGACTTGAGAGATCTTCTGGACTAAATCAAGTCTTTCACTGAAGTGCAGCTGGAGATAATATTTATTTCTGAGACACAAAACAAATATTCCAAGGCAGCCTTTATCCCAGATTCAATTAAAAAATTGGAAATCAGCTCCATCAGTCATTAGCTTACAGGCATCATTCCTTTGTCTGGATCAACATTTGTTTTCTAAAGTGTATTTCTTGATAGTACTAATGTGATTATCCCACTTTTTTATACAACAAAAGCAGTTTGATTTCAAAGCATTTTTGTAAATATCATGGCCTTTTACATTTAAATGTAGTTCCTTTACAGTGTTGCACAGATGGATCAGACATACACATTTTCTTTTGAGTAGACTCAATATGTTACCAAGCTTTGGTTCTCCTAAATCTTTATATGAATTGCATTGCAGAAGTGATTAGGGATTAGAAAACTTTTAGAAGATTTAGAGTGAGCAAGTTGTATCTGTTCTCAGTTATGTTCTGGAGAGATGTCCGACACCATAAAGCACCTCATTAAAGCCTAGCCTCAACAGTATGGATTTCACTCAGCGCTGGGGCAAACATTCCACCTTGTTTCCAGCAAACCCACGGGAACTCAGGAGCTGGTGCTTACACCACACGAGCCCTGCGGGAGCCCTGCAGGCTAGCTGAGAGAAAGCCAGTCACAGAGTGGTGAGCAGCTTACTCAGGCTTGTTCCCCTCAATGCTGGGTGAGCACCATGGGAAAGCAGAGGGAGGCTCGTTCAGCAAGACTCAGTTCAGGTCAGGAGATAAGCAATGACAGGTCATGAGCAAAGCAGTGTAAACAACCCTATCCCAACTTGAGCAAGCATTTCTGTTTCAACTGCTGAGCTATCTTGCCTGGGATCCCACCAACGTGTCCTGACTGCTGCGAGTCAGGGTTCAACTGGCTTCTGGGCGCAGCCTCGAGCAGGAGGACACACGAGGGGCTGGGGACCAGTGATCCCCACCTCCAAACGACAGTGCTGTGCTCAGCAGACCCTCTGAGCTCCTACCTACACTCTCTCTGTGTAGCGTGAACGAGATTAAAGAGCCTCTGCAGTGACCTTGCCACAGTCACCCCGCTCTGCTCCAGGCACTGCTTTAATCCTGCCATTCACCTTCTGCTTCCTAGGAGGAACGAATGTTGTGCCAGTGACTCACTCTGCATTTATTTGGCCTCGAGAAAGGGATTCTGAGATGCTGGATGGTTCCTACAATTATTAGGGGCTGCATGCCCTGGGAGGCTTAAAAACTACCGCAGTATTGCCGCTGTGTGGTCACCCCTCCCGCTCTGCGGCCCGCACAACCCACCCAGGGCATTACCTTGGGCACGCACTGGAGATCAGAGGCAAGCGGTGACAGTGCAGGGGCACTGATTTAGCGGGAACCATCTGTAACTCCCACTAGGAAGAGGGAAAACACGTAGTAACTCCGGCTGTTCCCTCCTCCTGGAGCTGCAACGGTGCTAGTACAGGGATATCCCACCCACAACCTGGGGAACCCTGATGCTTTTCATAGTCACCAGAGCCGCTCTCTGTCCTGAACAGAATACAGAAAGGCAAAACCACAAGCATTACCCAAGCCTCAGGTCTGCGGTTCTATCTACAGCCTGTAAAATTTAAGAACTGCTCATCTACAGCCAGGATTTATCACCACCCTGCTGAGGAGGAGACTCCCTTTCAGCACAGCTATTCAGGCAGTGCCTCTGGGTAAAAATTGCCAGTGTTGCTTCAGGATTTAGAGAAGCACCTGAGCAGAGGCTCAGTTACCTTAAATTAAATCTCATGCTTACATGTGTTGCTGGATCCAGATCTGATCTGCTTTGTAATTCCTCAGGTCTCATAGATTTCAGTGAAAGATAAGGATGTTGAGCACCTCAGAAAATGCATCATCCCTCAAAGACTTGGTCCCTGCATATGTAGGACTTGGTTCAGCATCATCCTCATCACCTGTCTGACTCAGGAGATGGAGGGTTGTGCTTCTCAGCGATGAAAAACAAGTTGAAGTGAGGCAGAAAAATCTGTGATAAATTAGTGTGGAAAGTGTTAATGGGGCCAAATGTCCCGAGTTTATTGGATTAGGGAAGTCAAACTAATTTTAAAATTAAGCCTAGGGAGTGGGAAACTAGGTATCGTTAGCCATTTATCTGACACAACAGAAAAGTCTTAATGGCTGTCATCTCAGCACATTAGGAAAACACTGTCAAAGCTTTTGCTGACAAGATGCTTTCTCAGGGATTATTAATTATATTGCGTTATTAGCCAACCACAGTATGAGAACACATTTCGCATGTTAACTAAAGTGCAACGACCATTTAGCTAATAAGTATGACTCGGTCTTTTAAATTTTCTTAATGATTAGCAACTTAGTAAAACTGTTACACTGAGAGATAAAAATAATGATTCAACAAGCTGTGCCTCAAGAACAAGTTTTAACTGGAACTTGCACGTAGCAAGGACAGATAAAGCGTACAGTCCTAATTACCAGCCTGATGAGACAAGACAAAAGTAAACATTTCTGCAGATTTAACCAACTCGCATGACCCCTTTCTGCATCGTCATACATGGTAAAAGTGCACTTGTGATAGTTCAGCCCAGCGTATCAGCTTGCTCCTTCCACTGCAGCCCTGGCGAGGACGGGGGTTGCTGCAGCCTTCAGCAGCACCGAGCTCTGCACGTCCTGTCCCCGGCTGCAGCCCCGCTCCCTGCAACCGTTAACGGAATTGGTTTGAAACATGCCGGGGATGAGCAAAGCACCATCTCCAGGGGAATATACACATAAACTAAAATATAATAGTAAAATGCATGAAGGCATGTGGTCCAGTTGTAGCCCTAGAAGGTCAGAGAGGGTGCCTTAGTGGGAGGTTCCAACCTGCAAGGAGAAGACTTAGTCCCTTCCACGCAGCAGCTGCCGCAAGGAAGCTCAACCTAAAACTTGGCACAGATTGATTCTACTTAAGTGCCTCCGAAGCCCCAGGCAGATCCTCTGCGAAGTTCAGGGATATAAGTATGGGTAATGTTAATGTTGTGGGCTTTGTTAAACTAATGTCTGTTGCTGCACTACAGTAATCAGATCAGGCTTTCTGATATTCACCTCATAACACAAGAAAACAAGGACTGGCTGCTCAGAATATTGCTAAATATATGACCCCTCACTACTGAGTTACTGACAGGGTCACTGACTGAGGCCCCTCAGGCATTATGAGGACAAAGCTCAGAAGTTTAGTGAAGCAGTCTGGGACAGCCTTTCTCTAAACCACCTGTATGACCCTTGTGTGTCTACAGCTGGAGCAGTTCTGTATGTACAGACTGGCCAGCTCACAGGGATTGAGCGGGGACATCTGGGACCCCAGTGCCAGCACCCTCTCTGCCACCCTGCCTCTGCTGTCCCCTCCTTTCATTCCTGGAGGGAACCCAGCCCGGCTCTGCCCTTCAAGCAGAGGCAAGTCTGCTTTGAACTCCCTCTCTCCCCAAATCCTCCTCCTGCCTATCTTGCCTAGAGAGGCCCCAGCACCAAGTTTCAAGCTGCACTAGCATCCATGCAAGCAGAGGTGTGCTTCACAGTGGGCATTTACAGGTGGGCAGTGGGGACAGCTGGGGTTAGACACTGGCACACCTTCAGTGAGGGTTCATCCCCACGCAGAGCCAGCTCCCACCAGCTCCAGGGCTGCCTCCCAACCCCACGGTCTCACCTCTGGACCAGCATTTAGCTGAGGGCTTGCACAGCAATTGCCACCCATGGAGCAAACATGCCCCGCCAGGAAATTATCTCCCATCTGGAGCTGGATATATGTCTGAGATGTACAGAGGAAAAAAAAACCACAACAGTGCAAGCCTACACATGCCGTAGATGTTGTTCCTTGTCACTTTTATGTAACAGATACAGATAATATTGCTGAAAGCAAGAACCCATCTCTTTTTTCTTTTTTTTTTTTTTTTTTTCAGATGATCCATTATAACATTTAACTAACTGCAGTAGACACCACGGAGAGTTTCTGAGCCTGCCACCTCAGCTGGTCTCACCTGGGGAGACCTGTTTGCAGCACACAGGCTCAGTTCTACCCGGAGCCTGTGCCCCAGCTCTGCTGCTCTCTCCTGTGCACTGCAGCCTGAGCTCTGGTTCCCACACACCCTGCAGGCCCTGTGTCAGTCCCAGGTCTCCCATCGCTGTAGCACATGACAGCATTGACCCAGTTCTCCTCTAGCTAAATCCCAGCAGTCACTCCAGGAAAGCCTTTGGTGCCACCTTATTGCTCCAGCGCATGTGCTGGGGCCAGGCTCTTGTCCCAGTGGACCTCGTGGCTACACTTCCAGTCACTTGGAAGGGACCAGAATTTGCTTTAGAGTTTTAATACCAAAAGAATAAAGTCTATGAAGGAAAGAAGTTCAGGCACGTTGAAAGGAGCATGAACCTTCCCTAAAATCAAACCCATAGAGCAGCCTGTGATCCTCCTTGGCCCAGCTATTCTCATGCTCTTCATTATGCTTGATCTTCTGTTACATCGCAGTCACTGCTTCACTGGCAGTCAGCATGAGCTCACCCTGACGGAGCAATGCTGGTGTTTAATCTCTAAATAAATAACGGGTTTCTATCCTGAGAAAGTTGCTAGAAAGTAGCCTGGTATCACAAAAAGGAACATACAAATCTTAAAAGTCAAGCAAACATAGAGCAGGCTTTTGCAATGATTCTAACATATCCCCCCAAAGGGAAGAAAAATCCTTGCAGTTTGATTTTGTCACATGAACGTATCTCATAAAGAAGCAAAACAAACGCAAACAAGGCTACAGAAACAACACAACCTCCTGCTTGCACACTCTCTGAGCTGAAGCACATCCAGCCAGCAAAGCCCTCAGTGGTGCAAAGTGGGGGTCGGATCGGGGGGCACTTTCCAGTTAATGCTGCAATATCCATTTCCCCTTTGGGTTATCATTGATTGTTATGGGACAGGCAGCCCGAGGCCTCGGCTGAAGCTGCAGGCTGTGGCTCTAAGTATTGTACAAAAAGAAGGGAAGACAGGCACAGAGGGTGGGGAAGGAGGCGCAGCGAGGGGAGGTGACCTGGCGGTGGTCACACCATGGGAGGAGTGGCAGCAGGACTTGTGTCTCCTGACCCAGGGGCCATGAATGCCCAGGCCTGTTGTGTGGTCAGTGACATGCTGTGTCTTGTGCTGCAGCGGGGATAAGGGAGGGATGGAGGAGAGGCTTCCTAGGAGGAAAGAGGTGATAAATAGTCTGGCTGAAACAAGAGATATGCACATCAGCTCAGCCAGAGTTTCTAAGCTTCTAATAAATGTTGTGACGCGAAATCCGTATGGATTGGACAGCACTTCCATAACGCACAGATAGCAAAGCAAGCGAGGTGCATCCCAACCATTTCAGGTGGGATCCACCTTCTTCCTTTGCACAGGCAAGAATAAGGGGGAGTCTGCTCAGTCCGTTTTCCTTAGCACCTTGGGCGATCAGTGCTGTGTGCTGGTGACACAACCGCACTAGCAGTTGGTTTCTCAAGGCATCAGATCACTCAGCAGAAGGAAGCAGCAAGCATGGGACAAAAAGGTGAAAACATGAAGCTACAGCACCAGCTGACCCCTCTTTCCTTCATTCCAGCTGAGTGATAACCCTGCTCAATGTAATGTTTTACCAGCTAGTAAGATCATCATCCCACCAGGCTCTTCCAGTGGGTCATGGAGACACACATGTAACGTATTACTCCCGTCCTTTCCCTGGCTCTTCCTGCAGCCGAGCTGTACCAAGTATTTCAGAGCAAAATGCCAGGTTAGCATCTGTGGCTCGGAGGGGTGAGCTGCAGCAGCCAGAAGGCATCCGATGGGTGGATCCTCCTGGTCTGCCAGCTACAAGGTTTTTGTGAAATGAGACTTTTGCCCAACGTTCTTCCAGAGATGCCTGAAGGAGGTCTGTGGTCAGTCCCTCCTTTCTGGGTGCGTGGCAATGTCTATGCCTCCTCACTGCCTCGCAGGTCTTCCAGCTCAGTCATGGTTTTGACCGGGAGCTTCTTGCGGCGGAACACAGCTGCAATCTCCTCAAAGGACTTTCCTTTTGTCTCTGGTACTTTGAAGTATGCAAACAGAAAGAAGACCAGAAGCAGAGCTGCGAAGATCACAAACACGTACGGGCCACACAGATCCTGCAGTGGGGGAAGTGAGAAGAGGAGACACCACTATCAGCACCGCAGGGATGGCTTCCCCTTCCTACCCTGGGTGGCTGAGGTGCTCAGGGGCCTTGGGGATGGAGATCTGGAGGCATGTCCGCATCCCACTGGTGCTGCTTCGGGAGCCCAGCAGCAGGGTCATGCTACTTATTTAATCACACAGTTTTAGAGAGATTTCTTACCGCTATGTACTGGAAACACATTCCCACAATGAAGTTGCAGGCCCAGTTGCAGAAGCCGGCGATGGCAATGGCGGCGGGGCGCGGGCCTTGGCTGAACAGTTCAGCTACGATGAACCAGGGGATGGGCCCGGGCCCGACTTCAAAGAAGATGACAAAGAGGAAGATCGCGACCATGCTGACATAGCTCATCCAGGCAAACTGGCTCTGCAAGAGGGCGTGCTCGGTGTTACAGTCCCAACACGACTCTCATTAATGATCACTAATGACTTTAATTAGGCTTCTTTTAAAGACATTTCTCTCTTTTCAGTCAGGTGGGGACTAGGCATGAATAATTAAAGCTCTAAACTCTTGTGCGGGGTGCTGGCTGGGTGTGTGGTGCCAGAGGGATGTTGGAGCTCACAGCTATCAGCTCAGCTGTAGCCTTCGAGTCCTCTCTGTGCCTGCAGTATGGCCAGGAAGAGGAAAAATGGTGTTTGCTTTAATAACCAGAGTGTTCGGTAAAGAAGACCACTCCTTATTTGGTTTTACATCTTGACAGGGGCTTGAAATAGTGATTTGAACTGACTTTGGTGCCTGCTCTGCCTCATGTCTCACAGCCTGACTCCTCTCCTGGGTGTCAGAAGGAATAATTTATCTCTTTTTTTACTGACAAAATGCTACACCAAGCCAGGGAGATGCAGGTTGAGGGTTTAGGGCACACACTGCACAGTGCGGTATGCCCCGGGATTTCTTAGGCAGGCATGGGATTATGCCGTGGGAATAGCTCAGTCGCTGTGTAAGGAGCTGAGGTTAGCAGTGGGCTGAGGGAGGGGATGGGACACACACATCCTTTCTAGCAGCATTGGGGTTTCTCAGGGGCAGGGGCGCAACACCCTCAGGCACTGCTGTAACCAGAGATGGCTCCAGCTATGGCTACTCTGAACTGTGCCTTCCAAGGACAGATGTCCTCGGAGTTTCTTTGAGATGAAAATGCAAAACGTTCATTTTAAAGGGTTTGCAAACCATGGAATAAAAACAGAGAGAGATCCTTACCAGGAGCACAAGTCCAACTGTCATGGCCACGGCACTTATTAACATGCCCATCAAACCAGCCAGGAACAGGGACCGCCTGCCCGCCTTCTCCACCAGAAAGACCTGTAGAAACATGTGCAGCAGCTCAGTCTCCAGCACTGTCAGGAGGTTTGATCAGCCACTACCACTACCACACCACACTCCTGCTCTTTTACCCTCATGGTAGAGATCTTTGTGCTGGTTTCCAAGTGTCAGACTGAGCCACCACCCTGCCAAGGGCAAAGCAAACCCACATATTCACAGCTCATGCATTTCCAAGCATTCAGGACTTCCCACCACTCCTACATGTGTATTACTGACTATGGACTTTTTTCCTCCCTCCCCCCTTTTTTTTTTTTTTTTTATAGGAAGAATAAACTTACTGGGTCTGCATTAGTTTGGAAGCAGCCTTCATGTCACATCATGGGTCATTGAACCTTGCCTGTCCTAGGACAGGGATAGTTGTGTAGCAACTGACATCAGGATTTTTCCTCCAATTGCTCCCCAACTCCTTTTGCTTCCCTGGCAGCCACAAGGCTTAGCTTGCTCCTTCTCAACTTGTCTTGGTGAACTCCAGTCATCTCACCCAATGGGGAGATGTAGGTAACTCCAGAGCACAGTGCATCTGGCCTGCCCCAAGATACCGTGGATGAGCCTCTGAGGCTGCCTGCTCCTTCCCCTCTGCTCAAAAGGACACCTTTGGCCATCAGCTCAGCCCTTCCTGCTATTACAGTGATTTATGCTTCCAAGAGACCATCTCTTTTGCTGGAGGCAGTTCATCCTGCTAACTCGTGAAGTTACAGAGGGCGAGCCTCTGCAATCCCTTCTCCCCTTGCCAAGGTCCACCCGGCTGTCAGTGCTTCTGCCTTTTGATCAGGGTCTGTCATTTATTGACAAATGCAGGTAATTTTTAAGTGCTCATGGCCAAAAGAAGCAAAAACCAAATGCCCCAGGCTGCAAGTACAACAGCCCTGGCATGGAGATTGAACTGTAGGAGACCCTCCAAGCTGGGGAAAGACCTCTTCCAGCCGCACGCCTCCATGCCTCATTTCACAATAAACATCAGGTTTTCGCCTCTGTACAGGACCTGTGATGGACTTCCTCTAAAGCAGGTTCACCCCATGACCTCCTATCTGTCTCATTCTCATACATGCTGGACTAAGATTTCTTAAGGCTGTGCATTTCTACCTTGCAAATAGTCCTGCTTCATGGTCCTTTGCTCCCTAAGTCTCTCTAGAGATGTGAGGGAAATGAGCTTGACATTTCCTGATCTTATATTAAAGGCCACAATAAAAAAAATATAATTGCCTGCTGATAGGAATTGTGTTAATACTCTCAGGAGAGAGACAAATGAAGGGAAAGGCTGTGAAAATGGAACTATCCTTTTATTGAGGCAGAGCACTGCATAGATAGGATGAGGATAGGTGCTAGATTACTTTTATTACTGCGGAATAGCCTCGGGATATCACTTGTGCAGGTGCTATGTACATACAGAAAACAATTTGAAAGATAACAGGTAAGAGGGAGATTGGGAGCTGCTGGCTTCCCCACTGCAACCCCAATCCCCTGCCTGCTGCTGAGGGGAATAGGATCTGCAGAATTTCGATCTCAAAGGCAACTGTTGGTTTTGGGGCTACCAGAGCTTTCCTGAACATGGTGACACAGTCTTTACTCACGAAGCATTTAGCAGTGCTGTTTGATAGCAACGGACCGTATTTCAAGGCTTGATTTTTCAAACGAAACTTGCCAAGGGAATGATTTTTCCTCTGAGGGGTGCAGGGTCAGCCCTGCAAATCTGAGCCCCAGCTCCAGGATAAAATCAGGTTTCAAAACCACACTGTAGCTTACATGTTTTTGTAGTCTGGGGGGCAGAAATATTTACTTACTGAGATAACAGTGAAGACTGTGTTCACCACTCCAACGCCAATGGTTGCGTAAACTGGTTGGTCAACTCCAGCTCTCTCGAAAATGTTTGTAGAGTAGTAAAAGATCTATCAAAATACATTAGGATGAAAGATTAGGCAACAGGGCTGGTGGAACTTTTTGTTCTCTTGAGGGAAGAGTTGCACTTGCTTGGCAGAGATGTGAAGTAATTTAATTATAATTAGTTTTTCAACTTTTAATGGCTTGTTATAATAATTAAAGCTGAAACTTTCAAAGGAGCATGAGTGAGTTAAAAATCCCATTGAAATTTCCCTCTTGAACTACTGCATTTGCACATTTAAAACTGATTTTTTTCCATGTAGTCCCGTGTTTAATCTTGAAAGCCAGATCACCAGCACTGAGCACTGGAGCCAAATACCTTAATATGACCGACTCTTACATGAATTTTAGAATACTCTCGCTGCATTGGAATGACTCAAATTTCTCCCTTCTCTCCAAGAATAAGGTGATTCCTATCAGGTGGAAGTTAAGGGCAGGAGGTAAATGGGTGGCTGACACTGTGGCTGGTGGATGGGGCTGGGCATGGCCTTGAGCTGGGCTCTGTGGGGTGCTCATTCCCGGCTCAGCCCCACAAGGCTGGGCATCCCTGTGTGCTGCTCTGCCTTCCAATGCGGAAATGTTCACAGAGTTTTTCAGACTGGTGGGACAGAGGCCTCAACTCTTATAAAGTTACCACCAGACTTTCAGAAATTGGAGTCTTAGCTAGTTTTGAGAAGTAGGCTCCACACTCCTGGGTGTAAAGTGGTGATTTCTGGTATCCCAGGAGGTGTTGCAAAAACCGTTTAGCTAAAAACAGCTAGAAGACAGTGATTCTGTGGTTCCTGGGATGAGCAGGTAGTCATTAAATAGAACAAACTGCTGACAAACTCAGGTATGAGGAGGGTCACGGGAGAGCTCAGCATGGATCTGCTGTGCCAGCTGGTTTTGTGCTGAACTCCCTTGCACCCTTCTCCCCTCCTGCCCTCCTGCAGCCCGGCTCGGCGGTGAGCTTCAGCGCTGACGGTGGTGGCCGAGGAGTCTGCCACAGCCATGGGAAAGCCATGTCTTCACGGCTTCAAACCCTACATGGCTGGGGCAGAGCCAGCATTGCCTTTTCATGCTCAGGGTGGGGTTTTTTAAAGGTGGGAGACTCACCGCGTTGATTCCTGAGAACTGCTGAGATATCTGCACCATCAGCGCCACGATGACAGCCTGCCTGTACTTCGATGAGGTGAAAAGCTGCCTTATGGAGACTTTCTTTTCACTAGCAGCTTCTTGCTTTTCCTTTTCCATCTCAGCTATCTCTTTCATCGGGTCACAGTTTCCTCTGAGTCTTTTCAAACCTTAAGGAAAAAAAAGATTGCCGTTTTATTTTCAGTGGTAGATGAGGGGTAGAGTAAGGACAAGAATCTCTCTAGCCAAAACTCAGGGTAAGCCAAGCACATGGACAGTAGTGTCCTTCTGCTCTGAGGACTCCTGTGGCACATCAAGCCCCAAAAATGTGTCTGCTTGGCAAGGGGGAGCAGCACATCAGTTCTGTGAACACTCTGAGACACCACACTCAAGCCTCATCCCTCAACAGTGCTTACGAGTCCCATGCAAACATATCTCAGTAGTTTCTGGTCCAGAGATAATTCATATTTCAGAAGCTCAGACCTTCTTAGCTCAGTTTTAGCTGTGTCCTACTACTGATTGCTCTTACTCCTTGAATACAGCTGGAACCAGCTAAGGAGGGCCGCACTGGGAGGTCTGTAAGTGGTTGCAGTAACCGCTGTGGATTTGCAGTGAGGACAGAGAGAGATGAGCTGTTCCCCAGAAGATACCATTTTTACACCTGGTTGTAAACTCTTCCAACTGAATGAGGGTTTTGGGGGTGGCATCTGCTAGATGCGAGATCTCTGATGGAAAGGAGTAACACACTGAGGCTCACACCACCCACAGTGACATAGAAGCAAGCAAGTGTCCGAAATCCCACCTGAAAATGTGCTGTGTGGGATGGAGCAACTACACCCAGTTACACGTGTGAGCACTCAGCCGGGCTTTCCCTTCTGTGTTTAATACTATGTATAGTGTAAAATCAACTCCAGACAAACCCAGAATGTGTGTCTTTCTTACTTTTTTTAGCTTCCTCTACCTTCCCCAGTTTGATGTAAAGGTATCGGGGGCTCTCAGGGCACAGTAAGAGCAAGAAGAACTGCAGGAGAGCAGCCACACCAGACAGACCGAGGAGCAGGGGCCACATCTCATCGTTGCCCAGGAGAAAGTCTAGTCCAAGGACCTGGAATAATTAGGGCATGTGTGAATGGCTTATTTTGCACCCTAGAAAAAGAAAGTGATTGACCACTATGGCATTTCAAAGTGACCACCTGGAAGAAAAATAGGAGTAAATACCAATTTTTACTTCTAACAATCTGATTTCATTAGTTATGATGCACATTTACAAGGAGAGAATGAACAGATGGTGTAAAACATCATGAGTGACACTTTGGCTTATGGGTGCTGTGGGACAAACCTCTGCAAGCCTGTTCCCCACCCCGGGGTGACTTGGTCCTCCTTGGGATGTGCCACCAGCAGGAGACCTGTGCCTGGCCAGAACCACTGCATAAACAGCTCAGCAAATCCAGGCATGCCGCTGAAATGTTTTCTCCAGACCTTCTTCTGGGGTTTTAGGTTATGGCCTTGTGTGTCCTAAGCAACCCCACAAAGAGGCAGAGTGTGGATGGAGGTTCACATGGCGTGGGATGCCCTGGCTGCCCGGCCACTAACCACCACAGTCTGAGCACTGGGGCTGCAGCACTGCGTGTGGCTCAGAGAACAAGTTAATTTGATTTTTGCTTCAGTGTGTGATTATGTCCTTGAAAAAGGTGCTGCAGAGGGGTTGTGAGTACTTTGAAACATTTTTCCTTTGATAAATTGCAAAGCATTTTTTGTATTCACACAGCCAGTAAAGCCAGCAGGACCTACTTTGTGAGTTTTTTCCCCCCATGGTCTATCCATAATCTTCAAATACATCAGATTAGATGAACTTGTTAGTTACATTAAGTTTTTCTGGATGTGTTGGTTCTTGGGACATTTATGTGCCCACCTGTCACATAGCTGGGACTCCTGCCACAGTGGGCAATGCTGATGGGGACGTTGGGCTCCCTACTTCTCTGATGAAGCCATTTTTGGTTACCTGAATATCAGGGATCTCATGTTCAGGATCCAGCCTGACTCTGATGAGATGCTTACAAAAGCTTCCTAGGGGAATGGAGAAATTGTTTGCAGAAGTACTTTTTATTTTGTGCGAAATCATTTTTGTTAAGACACCTCTGACTCAAGGTAGGAGTTTAACCCCATTAGAGCAGATTGCTTTGCACTCTCCTTCAGTTTTGGGGTGGAATGGTGAGTGACACCCCAACATATCACTGGGCTAGCCCTAATCTCTGAAATATCCTCTCTGGACTTATGTGCTTTCCTTCTTACCTGGCTGATGAGGATACCCGTGACGATAGCAAGTTGGTGCAACGTCCCCAGCGCTCCTCGAAGGGCCGTGGGCGAGACCTCGCTGACGTACATGGGCACGAGTCCAGAGGAGAGCCCTACACCGAGCACATGCAGGCATCACCTCCTCTAGACCACGGCTCAGCAACCAGCAGAAACTGCTTCCCAAATGGGAAAGGAGGATGGGGAACCCGTGTGCTGCATCCCACCAAGTCCCTCGTGCCTGCCTGGGAACCACCTGCACTCTGCAAAGGTGCTCGGATATCCCCAGATTCAGAGCCCCAGGCTGGAAAGCCTTTACACTTGAACACACATATACAAGCATGGAGCAGAGAGCGTCTACTGGGAACAGTTATCACAGAGCAAAGAGCTTTCTTAAAACTCGCCTTGAACCTTCAGAGCGGCGTATTGTATTTACAAACCAGTAACAGTGATAACAAGCTGTTTTTTCTAAGCTAATTCTAATGTAATTCCATATTATTTGCTTACTATCTTATCGTCGCTACGTACAGTGCTCCTGTGCTATCTGTTAGATATTACTGTTGTCTAGGGAACCTCTTAAACAGCATGGCTAATAACATACTGTTACAACAGCCACCACCAAGATCGAGCCTTAAGATACAGAGGAGGAACTCACTCCTTTCTGGGATATGTAAAATAAACTGCTTTCACGACAGAGCCAACCCAAACACTTCTAGAAAAGATCCTGGCTCGAGAAAGGCAGACATAGGGAGAAGAGGGAAACTCCCACCTGTGAAATACTTTCTGAACTGAAAAAAAAATATTAAAAAATATAGAAAACTCTTAACTGCAGCCCTGGAGCACCCAGTACCCCTCCAGGGGGCTGTTTGCTATGTTTGACCCTGCCTGGACTTACCACAGTACAGCCCTGTGACAGCTCTCCCGGCGATGATGAGCATGTGAGACGGCCCAAATTTCGCCAGCCCCATGAGGAGGTTCCCAGCGATGGAGAGGACGTTCACCACCAGCATGGCTTTCACCCTGCAAGGCAGCAGCAGCACAGCTCCTTCTGGCACCTCTCAGCCAAAGCAGCCATCGCGACATACGATCAGAGCTATTAAGTGACTTAATCAGCACTACAGGGGAAAAAATAATGATCGTAGGCACTGAAAAATATTGGGCAGGAGTGGAATCCGAGTAGCTAGAAGTAGATTATACATCCTGTGCAAATGCCTCTCAGAAGCCCTCCTCTCCCTTTTGCCATGGGGAGAAAAGGGAGAACCTGGAAGTTAATCAAGGCTGCTCATCAGCTCCTTGTCTGAAGTGCTGAAAGTTACAATAAAATATCTGATTTATAATTGAGAGTTTTAATAAGCCAGACCTCTGTGATGGTTGGAACAGTATTTTGGAGGTTTGAGTAGTTTGTGTTTTTTTTTCATTAAAGAAAATGACACAAATTGTATTTCTGCAGGGAGAAAACAATTCTAGGGGAAAAAATCAAACCAAAAGGCTCAGGCTGTGGCACACGAGTCACAGCACACAGGGTCCTCTCACCTCCCCAGCTGGTCGCCGATCCACCCCACGGTGAAGGAGGAGACCATGCCGCCGACGGCGAACACGGAGACGGAGAGGGACCAGTACATGGTGAGGACGTGCGGGGAGGTGGCGGGGTCCTCGCCGCTGTCGGCTGGGGGTGCGAGCGTGCCCTCGGTGCCACCCCAGGGCTCCGTGCCAGGGACAGGGACGGTGCCATCCTCCCCGGAGGCATTGGTGGCCTGTCTGTCTAGCGGGGCGATGCCCAGCACGCGCCCGTAGTGGGCTTCTATCACCTGTGGTGGGCAAAGAGGAAAATCACTGTCAGATCAAATCTAGAACCACCCCCAACCCCTGATTTGGGTTTTTATCTGCTCCGGGAAAAGCTTTTCATCACAGGCTTTGCAGGGGTGAAATTTTGGGGGTCCCCAACACCCAGACCCCCAGCGGGGAGGGTGAGGGCAGTTGCAGAGCATCCCCCCACCATCCAACGCTACCTCCCGAGGACGGGCTGAGTGTGGTGTCTGGATTTGGCACCCGTGGAGAGGTGCCACCCCTCGGTCTGGGCACCGACCACGTTGCAGTGGGGACGGCACCCCGACATGCAGAGCCCTGCTCCTTTCCCTGGGGGGTGGCAGCGGGGGGGGGGTGTCCTCTCCATTTCCTCACCCCGCTGCCTTATCATGGGGGCTTTGTACTTCAGGAGATAGCACCTGGGGAAGGGACAGAGCCCTCCTGAGGGCTCCTGAGAGGGACAAACCAGCCCTGGCTGCCCTGAAGCCCTCGTCCCTTGGCCGTGCACAGCTGGGGGGCTTGACTTACCTTCTGGGGGGCGTTAATGACACCCAGGCTGTAGCCATACTGGAAAAAGCCCAACACTGCAGTGAAGACGGAGAGGACCAGCGTTCCCGTGAGGTGCTGGGGGAGGAAGAAGAGAACAGCCTCACCCCACTGTCCTAGCCCTGCCCAAAGCTGGGGGCTGCACCCCAGCCCAGCGGCACCCAGGGATGCTGCTGCAGCAGCACCGGTGCTTTGGCTGGCTCCAAACGAGAAGGGAAAAACCCCGAGGACGGGCAGGAGCAGGCCCCCAGGGCAGAGCAGCGTTGCCTCGCAAAGAACAATCTGTGCCGGTGTTCGCCCTTCTGCGCTGCCCGCCCTCGCCCCGGTGCGGGAGGGAGCTCTGCTCGGTGCGGGGGGGAGCTCTGCTCGGTGCGGGGGGGAGCTCTGCTCGGTGCGGGAGGGAGCTATGCCCGGTGCGGGAGGGAGCTCTGCTCGGTGCGGGGGGGAGCTCCTGT
>NW_020799110.1:5858956-5923534 GCF_003259725.1 Athene cunicularia
GTCTGGGGCTGTCCCTCAGCTGAACAGTCTGTGATGTGACATGCCAGGGGCTTGGGAACATGCTACAGCCTATTTTGAGACGTTCAGCACCTTTCTTGGCTTCTGTGCTGGGTTTATGTGCTACATTACAAACCTCTTGCTGAATTAGCAAGAAGAAACCTTTCTACCATATGTAGCAAAGAAGCTAGAAAATGACTAAGTGTGTTTTTTATTTAGATAACGGTTGGTACCCGATTTAAAATATATTTATGTGTGTATATAACATACACAGCCAAACATACACAAATACAGATGTATACAGGTCTATATATATATAAAGGTATATACATACCTGCACGCACACAGCCCCCTCAACATGTAGCTGTACTGCTAGCACACACCTGTACGCATGCAGCCTGAGCATTCAGAGGAGGCAGCTGTATGTGCATGTGGAGATACAGCAGAATTGCCCAGAATATTACAATAACGTATGTTTTCGTTTAAAAGCCCACAACGGAGTGAACGCTGAGCCTTTCAGCACCACCAGCTGATTGCTGCGCTGTCGAGTATTGCTGATGCTAGCAAATATTGCCCATGCTATCCAACGCTACTGAGGCTGCCAAATCTCTCAGCCCTCTGGCTTGGCTCACTCCGTACCCATGAACTTTGCACATCTGCAAAAGCTGGTCTGAGCTGGTCTCGCTCAGGCTCGGGCTTTGCTGTCCTTGGTGTTGTCAGCGAGAGGAGCTGCAGGGCCAGGGCAGCCGGTGGCATCGGTAGCAGACATGCCAAAGTCTGAATCAGCCGACAGGGTGATTAATGCTGATTAATGCCATTACCTTCCAGATAAACCCCTGATGGGTCCAGCAGCCAAGTTGGATGATGCTTTCAGTCAGCCGGGCTTCACATGGGCACAAAATGTACTTTCTACAGAGGAAGAGAAAAAAAAAAAAAGAGATGAGTTTAGGACCACTAATCTTTGCACTGGTTTCCTCCAGTAGAGTAAAACTTTAACTGGAGGAGAAAAGTCCATTGCATTAATGCAGGCATTGATTCCACCCACAGCACCTGCATTCCCCTCTCGGGCTGCAAGGGGGAGGGCCCTGAGGCTGAGCTTTTTGAAGTTTTCACCAATATTTGTCCTTCTGTGCTCCTCACATTTGTTTGCTCGCGGTGTGTGGATACCCAGGCATTTACAAGCACCGTTTCTTTGCATTGTGGTTAAATGCCTCCACCCGGGGGGCTGGCAGGATTAGACAATTAACAGGCTGCTCCAGTTTGAATCAGAAAACAAATGAAAGCCCTGACCCAAAATCCCAAACTGAAATCCTCAGGCACTTGAAACCCCTGGTCAGGACCGATGTCCTCCTCTGGGATCTACATCCCGTCGTGGGTGCCTGGCTGAGGGAGGATGATGCTTTTCCCTCCTACTCTTCCCAGCCCATGGAGACAGTTTGAGGGGACGAAGGCCACCAGGAGAGAGCAGAGTGGCCTTTCTGTGGCTTGGAGCCTGTCACGTTCTCCCCACTGCTGCTTACAGAGCGGAACCCTCCCTTAACCCAGGTCCCTGGGGAGGGGGTGCAGAGCGATGGGGCAGCATGGATGAGCTTCAATCGCCTCCCGAGGAGTGGCCCAGCAACTTCCATGGAAACATTGGATTCCAAAGGCTGGAAGCCCCATGGCCACCAGCTTTCCTCAGCCAGATCTGCTGGAAAAAGGCAAGAAGTTGTCCCAGGGCTCTCCTGTCCCTTCCTGGCCCCTCTTACCCTCCCTGCCCGGCTGGATGCCATGAGCTGGTGCCTGGGGCTTCCTCACCTCTTGTGTACAGCCCCCAGCTCCTCCAGAGCCTTTCCCCGGGCACTTTAAGCACATATTTATCTCTCAGTGACATAACAGATTCAAGCCCCCGTGTTTTTCTGAGCAGGGGGTCTGGATGCAGCTGTGCCAATTAGCTCGAAGCTAATCTGCCTCCCACTGCAGTCACTTCCCAAAGGGGCCATCAGGAGCATCACACCCTGACTGTTAGCTTGGAAAACTGAAGCACAACATTCCTACGGGCTAGAGCACTGGGCCCGACTCCACCAGGATGAATGATCAGCCCATCAGATCTCTTGGACGTTTGGCAGCCGGTTGCAGACCGCAGGCCGTAGGGTGCAGCTACCAGCAGAGGCCAGCTCAGCAGCAATACTGACCCATCCCATGGCTGGCGAGCAGTTAAGTGATCTGACCAAGGACACACAGATCAAAGGGAAGGTGGCATCTTCCCTGCGGGGCCAGCCCTGCCATCCTCATCCTCACCGCTGGGACCCCAGGTTTGCCAGCCTGGGGCTTGGTTGTACTTTCTCTTATCCATGTCAGGATGATCTATGAATATGTCTGAGGGTGACAAAAGCCTGAGTGCATGGGACCCTCAGCACCCCATTTACAGCACCCCAGCCACACCTCGTGTGCACCCATGGGAGCTGCGAGTCCCAGCTGCAGCAGCAGCCATGTAACTACCCACCAAGCTGATGCCAGGTGAGCCGCTCAGCTTGTCACCCTGTTCCCACTGATACTGGAAAAAAAAGCGATACACAAAACCACAGGAGGCCTCACAAAAATTTGGGGAAAAAAAAATAAAATGTTTA
This sequence comes from Athene cunicularia, assembly GCF_003259725.1. Taxonomy (NCBI): domain Eukaryota; kingdom Metazoa; phylum Chordata; class Aves; order Strigiformes; family Strigidae; genus Athene; species Athene cunicularia. The sequence continues at coordinate 5,861,563 of NW_020799110.1, forward strand.
AAGGTGATGAGAGCATTCGGTCAACTCAGACGCTGCCTTGCACAGACTGTCCCCTTGCACACACGGGGTTTTCCTTGCCAGGGCAAACAGAGCACCTCAGCCAGATAAATTCATCCCAGAGTTATTCAGGGAATGTGGTGTGATGCAGAGGTAAAACATGCAGATGACAAGCGTGGGTCACCACATGTGTGCCTGAGCGCTGCTGTGGGTCCAGGTGACCCCAGAGCGAGGCCATCCCAGGTAAAGCGCTGTAGAAATGCTAATTTCACTATTTCCAGGACAGCAGCACACACCACACCCCCAGAGAGCACTTTGGCTGGTGCTGTAGGGTTTTGTGGCTTTTCTCCAGTGCTCTCAGCAAGAAGCTGCTCCAAACTGCTCTCATATCTTCTCCTCGCCCAAGTGTGAAAAATAGGTAAATGCCAGGAATCCCAAAGAGCACCCAGCCGCTTACCCTGGGCGACGGCACCTTGTAGCATGAATCATGTTTCATGACAGACATCATTTACCACAAAGATGCTCGGGGGGCTGGAGCACCCCCCTGTGAGGACAGGCTGAGAGAGTTGGGGGGTTCAGCTGAAGAAGAGAAGCTCCGGGGAGACCTTAGAGCAGCCTCCTAGGGCTGAGAGGGGCTACAGAAAAGGGGGGAGGGACTCGTCATCAGGGGGTGTAGGGGTAGGATGAGGGATAAAGGTTTTAAACTGACAGAGGGAAGATTTAAACTAGATAAAAGGAAGAAATTCCTCCCTGTGAGGGGGGTGAGGCCCTGGCACAGGCTGCCCAGAGAAGCTGTGGCTGCCCCCTCCCTGGAAGGGCTCAAGGCCAGGTTGGACGGGGCTTTGGGCAACCTGGGCTAGTGGAAGGTGGCCCTGCCTGGGGCAGGGGGGTGGGACTGGATGGGCCTTAAGGTCCCTTCCAACCCCAAACATTCTACTAAAATAAAAAAAAAAAAAAAAAGTAAAGCAACATGTACTAAGTAAAAAAAGTTTCCATTCCACTATTATTTTCAAACAGTAGTGCTTGCATTACTAATGATTTACTTTGGTAATAAAGTGTAAGAGCTATGTGTAATGTTACCATGATGCAGAATTGCCATGCTTATTGTCTACTACATGTTGTATAATTGGTGGTGTTGCTAAATCTAGTAGTAGGTGCTAAAAGCAATGGGTTAAAATGGGCTTTGCTTTTGAATGATTAACCCCGTTGTCACATCAGTGAAAGGAATTTAAAGATTCCGTAAGGACAGCTGGCTGTCTCTGCAGCTGGGGTAATTTGCACACCTGTTTTACTGCCTTTGGGTCATTCAGAGGCAGCTTTGATGGTAAAAAAAAAAAAAAAACCAACAGAAAACAAACAAACAAAAAAGGAAAAATAGGAAGATCCAGACCATAGGGCTGTGGCTCTCCAGGTAAGAGCAGGCTGATGAGAGGCACATCAGAAGTTGGCACAAAAAGTACACGATGTTTGTTCCTTTTTCTCTCTCCATGCACAGCAACACGGGCAGGCAGCAGTACTAGGGCCACCCCCAGGTTAGGGGCGTCAGCCTGACAAAACACATTTGAGAGGAGAATTTGGTGCATTTACAGCACAGCTGTAAAGATACCGCTGTGTTGGCCTTGTACCCTGCCAGCAAAAACTAGTGGCATTAAATCTGGGTAGTTTAACGGGGCCCTTCCCACCTCCCCAGCGCTGAGTGGTGCAGCATCTCCCAGACAAGAAAAATTGGGAAGTAAACCCTGCAAACCTTTCCTTCGGTAGGTCACGACAGCTGCTGGCCCATGCGATGCTCGTGTTGGCCCCAGTTACGTAGAGTCAACGTGCAAATTGTTGCATGAGCAGCAACAGACCTGCACGGGCTCAGGTTGAGACAAGGAATTGCAGCACAGCTTCAACCATTTCCAGCAACCAGCTCAGCTTGAGAGCTGGGGTCAAAGTCACCTTGAACATCCCCTTTCTGTCCCCAAATAGGTAATATGATCAACCCCAAAACCATCCCGCAACAACAAAAATGTCATTGGACAATCATTCTGAAACAGCTTTGAAGCATCTAATTCTCACGAGTAGCTGCTACAGCCTTACCTCTGCGCATCCTTTGCCTTGGGAATGGTACCCAGCATCTCCCCAGCATCTGCAGCGTGCTGGGGGGTAACCACCAGCTGAGCACGGCCTCGCACCAGCTCCCAGGGATTTTCTTTCATTTATCGTGGAGGGTGCGACTTGTCCCTGAAGTTCACACATTTCACAGCAACTCTGTAAATAACTGAATCTGCAACAGGCTCGAGTGACTCCTGCATGCACAGATACTATTCCTCTTTTTCCCCCTGCAGCACTGCTCAGCTGAACAAGTAAGTTTCCTTTCCTGGGTAAAAACTCCCAGAAACAGAGTTTTAAAAGGAGCCCCAGGTTTTAATTCTTCAAACACTAAAATTAAGTAATTTCCGATAACATTGATCAACCACAAGTGTATTTTGCTTGCGACAGAAAACACACACATCAAAGCTAGGAATACTTGGGGGAAAAGCACGTCTTTAGAATAAACACAGGGTGATTTTGTGGAACAGTGCAGGTTTTCAGGTGGTGATGGTCTGTTGAGACATCCCTCAGCCGCTGCTCGCTGCTGGGCAGCATCGCAGGGGACACACCCTGTCCCCCCCACACTCATCCTGCCCCAAACTGCTGCTTTCCTGAGACCCTCCGGGCAAAGGGCATCATGACTCGGAGCCCTGAAAATCCCCTTTACCTCCATGTCCTACTAAAACCCCGGGTTTTATTTACCAAAACATAAAAGGCATGGCTTGATGTTGAAGTTTTGTGTTTTATTGTGGTTGGCACCAGAAATGCATTTGCTCTATGGTATGACCATATACACACTCTGTAGACAAAACTGCATTAATATTGGTTTCCCATGATTTTTGTTTCAAATTACTCTAAAATTTTAAAAAATACATTCACAAACTACCTTATGTTTAAACACGATTCCCTTCTATTTTGTCACTGTACCCGAAAACCCACGATAAAAATAATCATCCAAAGCTGTGTATTCCTCACTGCAAGGGGGGCAAAACCTGCCCCAAACCAGTTATCAGTTTGCAACATAATCAAAAGCTCTGGGCTTTGTTTTATTTATAATTTAACCACAGTGAAAATATAAAGAGCTGGTGGCAATCAGTGCTCGTGATGGGACTTGTGTGGGGTTTTAATTGCAGTATTGTGGTCTTACAGCCATCCCGACACTTTTCTGGGCACTGGGCAGGGGGCACTGGCACCCAGTGGGTGAGGAAGGCACCCACACAAAGCACCCCCGGACACCACGTCCCGGCGGGATCCCACCACTGGCAATCCCTGCCGGTACCGAACCGCGACGCCCTGCCCGCCCTGTCCCTGCCACCCCGCAACGCCTCTTGCCCTCCATAAAGATTCAAGTTTGACCAAGTCCTGTTGATTTAATCATTTTTTAATAAAGCCATCGTTACTGAGTACACCAAGATTGCCAGTTAAGCTCTCTATATGTCGCTGGAGGTAACAGCGCTGTGATCAACAGCGGAACGAAAAAAAAAAAAAAAAAAAAAAAAAAAAGAAACTGAACCAAAAAAAACAAACCCCAAACGAAACGAGGTAGGTTAAAACCAGCAACACAGACCTTGTTATGCGACACCCCAACACCACAGGCGGCCATGCTTGCAGCTACTGAGAAAGAAAACCCCAGATACGCACTGAAAACGGAAATCAACTGAGCAGAGTTTATAAGGACACGATTCAACCTGAACTAAACACACACACACGGTTCGGCACAGATGTTCTCTTTCACTGTATGTTGGGTAATTCCTAGGGAGCGGAGGGGGCGGAAAACGAGTAGAGATTCAGACCCTCGGCCGAAGAAACCACACATATATATATTTTTTTAAGCTCTTTACAAGCCCAATTCAGCAGCGCAGGGGACAGGCAGCTCGTTTCGTGGTCCCCGTCCCCACGCCAGCGCCCAGCTCGGGGTGGGGGGACAAGCACCCACAGCTCCCGATGGCTTTGGCACTGGGGTCCGGCGACCGCGGCATCCCGGGAGCCGTCTGCGGCCGCAAATCCCGCCTCGGGGGCGAGCGCGGGGCTCCTCCGACCGCTCCACCATCCTCTCCTCCGCCGATCCCCCCGTCTCGGAGCCCGCGGCCGAGCCCCGGGGCAGGTGGGCACCTCCCGGAGCAACAACAAATGGCACCTCTGTCCCTAATCAAGACACACCATTATGTGAAGATCCATATAGAAATATGGATTGACAGACTTGACAAAAATGGTAGCTGATTTTTATTAGTCTAAGGCTAGTAGTTTAGCCATTTAAAATCCATTTCCCAAAAGAGGGGAAAAAAACCTATTATTTCTTCTCTTCTTTAAAAATCCGTTAAGCCGTTGCTGCCAAAAGCAACATGTAAATGTTGGTGAAGGCAAAAGATTTCTCAGATTACCCAGCTATATGGTTATGGCCTTCATCACAAAGATAAAAGGTACATTTATTGTGCTGTCTCTCACCAGATTTAATTGGTAACTTTACAACATACTATATATTTGATGCTAGCAGGCAGACAGAATTAAAAACAGACTTTTTGACACTGTTTCTTTCCCCGTTCTTACAAAGTAGGGGACAAAGAAAAAGTAAAATAAAAAAAAAATAAAATAAAGGAAAAACTCATAACCCACTATAACACAGCGTAATCAGAAGACCTCGGGGGGTCCAAGCGCGAAAGTCCATCCCTGCCCGCAGCCCCCGCCCCGGGAGCGTGGGGAGCAGTGTTCTTCGGGAACCTCCGCATCTGCCTCTACAGTGTTAGTCCATGTGTTTAATGTCCTTTAAATTAGAAATAATGCCATGGCGGTGAGTGCCAAGTGCTCCTCTGTTACCAGTTCATCATGGAGTTTCTGTTGAGGGTCATGAAAAACACTTGGCTGCTTCCTCCAGATCTCACCGATGCAAAAAATACCTGTTTGGAAGCAAGAAAAACCTTATTAATGATTTTTATTATTATAAAAAAAGGGCTGTTAATTTTCTCGGTGAGCGAGGAAAGCAAGAGCTGCCCCACACCCTGTGGTTTCCTCTGCCTAAACCTCCCTCTCCCGCCTCCTTTTCTGCAGTTGACAGCAGAAATTTTACACGGACCTGCTGTCTGGTTTTCAGTCTTCATGGAGCTCAGGGGCCAGAGCTAACCCACGCCAAATCTAACCTTATTAGTATACTTACTAGTAAACACAGTATTACTTATTACCACATATTAGTAAACACAGTAATAAAATCTCCCTCGCTATCACTACCAAAGAGAGCAAGGTCTGGAACGCTTTAAAAATACCAAGTTTATCAAATTTTACTGCCAGGGCACCATTTATTATGCAATATTAATAAGACTGCTGTCAGTGGTTTGGATCTTGATAAATATTAACCGTTTGGGTCAACATCTGCCTCAGTGTGAAATGGTTTCCTTTGGAAAACTTAGTCCTAGTATTTCAGCTGTACCTGAAAGTAAAGCTCAGGAAAACTACCTTCCTTCAGTATGCTCAAAGCACAGGGACGTCTCAAGACACTGGATGAAGAACACGATTTTTGGTGCTTCTGTCAGGACCTACCAGCATTTGACCTCAGTGGAAGTCTTAAAAAATAAGTTACAATTTGCAAATATTGAAGGGGACAGTCTAAAGCATCTTCTGTCCTTTTTAAAACCCAAAATTGTTCAATCTTCACATGACTTTCACTGTTGACCATTTCTTCAGAAAGAGAAACATCTGGGTTTAGTATTTCAAACCCACCAGTGATCAGTTGGTTTCAGTATTTTGAAAAGACTGAGGTGTTTTTCCAGTTTTCATAGAAAAGGTAAAAAAAAAAAGGAGTAAACCAGAAAAAATACTCTTAATAAAAACAGTATAAAGCCTGCAGAGTCAAGTACTTAAAAGTTAGGAAAAAAATCAAACTAGGAGATTTTGGGCAACGTAAATTCTCCTTCTGGGGCAGTTTCCCATGATACACTCAACTGCAAGGTTAGGATACATTTTTCCAGCCTAACTCCACTCAACAGGCAGGGCAACGGTCGACTAACGAGCAGCTGTTCAACAAACTGATCGCGGCCTCAAACCTTATTTATTGGATGTTATTAAACCCTGCTCTGGGGACAGAGCCATCAGTTTCTTCATGTGTTTCGTGGTCATGCCTATTACAAAAGAACTCCCTGCTGCATGGTCCTGATTTAGCTTGGTGAAACTTCGTGAGATGAGGCAATACCAACAGCAGAAACGGATCTCAGCATTCAACCATCTCTTCCATATAATTATTCCTTTTCCTCCAGCAGTTCCCTCTTTCCCTGCATCCCTTGCCCACCAGAAAAACCCATGGCAGGAGTCATCTACACAGCAGCCGCACTCGCCACGCAATTCGGGTGACTCTTCAGAGTAGTATTAATCAGTGCTGTCCACAAAAAACATGGGGCTCCATGGAGAAAATCACTTAAGATGCATCAAAACGCATCTAAGAATGCATCAAAATGTTTCTGCACCAGAGCTCAAATCGGGTTCACTTACACATCCTTACTGCTACCATTTCTCAACTTCTGCAGGTTACTTGGCAGCCTCAATAGCTAATGTTTGGATGGCAAAGCCTGGGAGAAAGTCAAGCCAAGTCAACACCCATCTCAGGCAGAGGTGGATGAGTTCTTGCAGATTCCTCCCACCTCAGGCTGAGGTCTGCATCCACTGGAGAGAATTAATTGGGAGTGGGTTTATAGGCACTATTTGTTAAACAGGACCTTCAGATTAATTATTAACCTCCAGATAAACCAGACTTAAAGTCTAAAAGTAGCTTGCAGCTTAAAGCACAAATACCAGCTTTGAAGTGGACTTACCTTATCATTTCTTTCACATAGAAACTTTAACCTTTGAGCTCGCTTGTGCATAAATACTCCATCCAAATGTCCTGTCTCCACTGACCGGATCTCAATAGCTTTCTCTCCCCAGCCCATTATTTGATTGGAATGAATGTAGGCTGTCAAAAGGAAGCGTTTGGTAGGTGTTACAACGTGTGTTGAGCTAAATATTAAGCAACGGGCAGAAAAGCTCTCATCAGCTGTTACTCAAAGCCTACACAGATCAATGGCAGAGCTCTGACTGCCAGAGGCACAGGTGGCCAGGCATGTGCCCACAGGGATAGTAGCCTTTACAGAGCCCTTTTCATCCAGAAATTGCTGAGTAATTTAAACAGTAGTAGTATCACTTCTTCCGATTTCTGCAGGTGAGGAGCTGGGCAGTGGTTTGCCTCCATGGGTCGTGGAGCTGAACAACGGCAGAGCCAGAAGAGCAACCCAAGTGCTCCCAGCTCCGCACCCAGCCCCTCTTCCACTCAACACAGTATCCCCCAGCAGTGCAACAGCTTGCATTACCTTATACTTAATATAAACCAGAGCTCAAATCTTCAAGGAGTCACTTGCTTTTATTACGGAGGACCAAACTGCAGAAATTTAGCAATTGCATCTTTTTTCTGGTTGAGAAAAATCTCCTTTAATAAACGAAAGCCCAAATGACTCCATCTCAGCATTCTCAACTCCTCATCTTACTTGTCACTTGTACTTTAAGCAGGTGAAGAGGAAGGGTTGACCTACCCACAGAAGTAGGCATTTCTCCCCACTGGAGCACCACATCTTTAGTTATCCGTCCATAGGTGTTCACGTATACGCCTTCATCCTCATAGCACACAAGCATCTCCATCCCGTCTGTTTTAGGCAGGATGACAATGGCGTGAGGAGTAATATTGCCCTGAATCTGCAGTTAAAATAAACCCTAAAAGTCAGAATTACATTGAATGGAGGAAGGGGGAGAGGGAGGGGAGCAGAGCCTTGGAAAAACAAAACCCCAAACCAACCCGAGAACAAAACCCTCCCTTCATTCACCAAACATGCATTGACTTTCAGAGATAAGCTGGAAGGGGAATAAACTGTCATGTTTACCCTACCATCAAAGCTGTCTGATATGTTAAGGATAAACAGGTTCAGCAATTATAGAGAGCTCACAACATATACGCCCCCAAGACTGATGGCTGACACTTGGCTGTAACACAAATAAGTGACTGCTGACTTGATGAATCCAGTTCCTATTCAAATTAAGGCAAACAAACCCAGATTTTTACCTGCAGGCCTAGGGAGGAAATACTCCCATTTTTAGCAGTCTCTAGCTCCAAGGGCAGCTACAGTGACCTTCCACCCATGTCTGCCCTTCCAAGACAACTCAAAGCCATCCCAAACTGCCCCAGTATTTCTCCGCACGCTTCGTGCCAGCTCTCGCAGGGTCTGCTGCTCAGATCAGATTCAGAGGTTCCTGGATTTAATTAGTGACACAGTTTCTGCTAGACCAGCTTCTCATGCTGCTTAGGCCAACACCATGGATGGAGCTTAAATAACGCAACAAGAAAATCTATGGTGTTTTGTTGCAGCACTGGTTCTCCCTTGATGGGCCTGAGAGAGGTGCTGTGCTGAGTCCCTGATGTCAGGTGGTTTGAGAGTTTTGGGCAGGAGTTTACTGAGATTTGGGCTACTCCAATCCTGCAACCTTCACCTGGGCAAACTGCGCTGCTTCAGCAGGAACAAGTGTTGGTGAGCACATCTGGGACACCATGCAAGGGGACTGTGTGCTCAGCATCCAGCTCTTGGTGGACCTACGTTCCCCAACAACCTGGTTTCGTGGTACCTTGCCCTACAGAGAGCTCCATTACTGCTCCGTGCAGTGTACAGACTCACTCTCCTTTCTGTGGGACATGGCAAACTTAAACCTGACTGCTTGGGCATGAGGACAGAAAGAGCCTGTGCAAATAATGAACATGAAGTTCACTGAGCTCTCTCTAAGCAAGCATCAGTGAGGATGGCAGTGGAGAATGTCACACCCATGGCAAGATGCCACCTGACTGGTCACCATTTCTGAGCCACTGACCAAACCTTGCTGGTGGCCTGCGTTCCGTCATGCAGCAGCACTGCCCCGTGTACTCACATGAGATGGTATATAGATGTCATAGGAGTTCCCAGAATCTACATCAATCACATGGAAACCAGTGTGTGATCCAAAGATAACCTTGAGTCTCTGACCCTCTTCTACAGTGAGATCCACGAGCAACGGCTTGTGCTGGAGATCTGCAAAAGACTTTTATAATCCCTTCAGTGAGTATCAGAAAACCAGCAAATCCCCATAGCAGCAGCCTGATATGGTTTTGAAATCAGATTTGTTTGACCGTGTTTCTTACTAAATATGTGGTTATTTATATTCCTGTCTGTTCCGGTGTCAGATGCCTCACAGGGTATTACCCGCTTGCTCCAGCCATCCCAGCAGATAAGCACTCACACTTGCCAAGCTCTCTTCCCCCAGGAGCCCGAGGCCAGCCTGAGGATTTGGTCTCTGAAGGAAGGTGACAGCTCAATTTTACATGGGCGCATGTACAGTGAGCACATGGGGACCCCCAAGTGGTAACAAGAACAAAGCCTGCAGAGAGCTGTGACCACCCGCCTCCCCTCTCAGCAGGGATCACCACTCCACTTTGGACAGCCGAAATGAGTCCGTTTAGCAAAGACTTACTTTTCTCTCTTCAATCTAACCTGCTGCATGCAGGCTGGGATCAGCTCCCTGGCAGGGCTTGATCCAGGACAGAGCATCCCTCCGTGCTTTAGGTCCTCAAGAGGAGGGTAAAACACGCACAGGGAGAGAAAAGGGCTCCTGGCTCTCTATGCAAGGACCACTCTGACTCCTGACAGGGAAAATCAGTGGGTGATATTTCCCACTCTCCCAACAGATCCCTGCCTATAAAGGCAAGGAGAGGATGCTCAGCCCTCCCAGACTGAAGAAGCAACACCAGGAGCATGAACCAGGATCCTTAGCAGAGCACAGAGGCTGAATCCCAGGCCATGTTAATGCTGCTGAGCTCTCCATGTCACTGAGCCCATTTATTCTGGCTTCTGTTCAGGAAAAGCAAATGTGATCTAATACTGAATAAGCCCATTTGTGCTGGAAGGATGCAAAATGAGATTACTCAGCATGAACATCTCCAGAAGGCATTGCCCCTTGTGACTTGTCTCTGCCCAGAGCTCAGGATGAAAAGTGCTTTAAAGGACTAAGTACAAAATACCCACTGGCAGGTTACAGAGGAGAAAGGTCTCACTGAAGGAAACTGAGGTAGATGAAAAGGGAGAGAGAAAGAGAGAAAGAGTGGGTCATTCTCCTGGACTTTCTGTCCTGAAACAGAATCCACGTTGCAGAAGGGGAGAGGACCTTGCAAAATAAAAATGGAAAATAATACCAACCTGTTTTCCTAGTGTATGTGAAAAATTAGTCAGAGGTTAAAAAATAAAAAGAACACCACCAAAAAAACCCACCAAAAATGTCAAGTCAATTTTACTCATGGGCATTTGGTCAGCTTTCTGCAAACTTCCATGTCTAGCCTGCCAGCATAAGCTAATTTTAATGCTTAACTGTTAGCCATAAGCAGAATGCGTCCCGTCTCTTCAGCCAGAACGTATCCCATCTCCCGTGCCTGCCAGGCGTCCTGAGGAGCTCAGCTATGTAAACAAGACACTTTTCTGCTCTTTTCTTTCTTAGTACAGAAATCTTTTGCATTTACAATTACAGAGTCTATTATGGTTAAAAGATAAACGTACCTTAAATGCCATAAACTTGTGATATGGTTTCGGAGCCCAGGCGTAGATCTCTACAGCATTCTTTAAGGCAATCACCAAGAACTTGATTCTTTCATATTTCACTAAAATGAAAATAAAACCAATTTAAAAAATATTCACTTTCTTTCCAATGACTGAACAACTCCTCTCCAGGAACAGCTTCTCAGGCTGCCTCTCTGTTGGTTCTCATTTGGCAAAGTGTCCACCTAATACGTATGGATGGATTTCAAATTTATTTGTGACTATGGGCTGCCCATACTTTTAAGAGAAAGTGTCAGGTCAGATTGAAGACTAGAGAACAAAAATTCATCTCTTCAGACATTTTTTTTTCTGGAGAGGCCACTCACCAACTTTGTAGTGGATGCATCCCTCCAGGTCCCCAACTGTGATCCAGCCCTGCTTCTTCTCCACTTCAGGGTCATTGTGTAAAATCCTGTTTCTCAGCCAGGAGAGATAGTACACACGCAGTTTGTTCTTCTTTCCTGTTGGCAAAGGAAACTTCCCTGTCAGAGTAGAGCATGCGTGCATGGGAAATCTTGAGATTTCAGTCCTTATTTTCACTCACAAGGTGATAAAATTAAAGCTTGTTTCATGATGGAATTGAAAATACTCATTTAGTTGTGTTGGTTTATTTTCTCGGGGAAAAAATATATGGAAAGCAGAGCTCAGTCCTCTGTCTCCCAGACCGTGGGTGGGTACTGGAAGAGCTGGGCTCTTGCTTCCCGCAGGCTGGAAATGTTCTTTTTCCTATAAACTGGTGTTCACAGAGAGATGGTCAGGCACAGTGAGGTTATGACCCCATCTCTCTTACAGCTCAGGGCTTACCCAACTACTCAGTTACCTGGTTTCTTTCCTCTCTTCTCCTTCATACAACATCAATTCCACCCTGGAGCCAAGACACGAGCTCCTCGCTCCGTGACAGGCACTGCTGCTTGCTGACAAGCCCGGTGCTGGGCTCTGCAATGCTGAGGGGCTGCCAGATTTCTGCGTGCCTGCTCTTGGACAGCTGCGATCTGGCTACAAACCTCCCTGCTGCTCCAAAGCCCCCGCCACGGGGACAGGACACAGCTCAAACCCAGTCTGGTGGGAGAGGACTCAAACCATAAACCTGGGGCTCCATCTGCTCACGGGTTTCCCCAAGTCCCCGGGGCTTGTTCCCAGCACCGTCTTGGGAGCACTACTCCCCCTTTCATCTTCTACCTGTATTAAACTCTTATTCCTACAGCTGTATCCCCAAACCCACAGGGGAGCTGCAGACCAAGGTAAACAACGAAGCAGCAGTTTTGAAGGGCTCTGTCTGAATGCAGGGAGCAGGAATTTGCAGGTGAATGCCAAGTGAGCCAGTGAGGGCGTTGAACAATGTGAAAGTAAACAGAAGGATGGTATCAAGCAATTTTCCTAACAAGCATTTCTCTTGCTGTCCTCCGTGAACTTTGTGGGACTGGTATCAGCAGGAGAAGGCTCTGCCCTGGCTCTGCCACACGTGTGCTTCACAGGGCTGCTCTGCAGGGAGGATGCTGGGCACTCTCCTGGGAGGCTGGACTATAGAGTTTTTTGCTTTTTTTGCCAGAAATCACCCCATGAGCCTGATTTGAAAGCTCCGGAGCTCCTGGATGAATGCAGGGACAGTGCTAAGCCCGTGGCCCTTATGATGCTTGAGGCACTCCGAGCACAGCCATGGTCTGAGCTGGAGCCCTGAAGCCATGGTTCATGGCTCCCTTGGCTAGAGCCAGACCCAAAAGCAGAGCTCGCTGCCCCCTCAAGCTGTGACACCCTGTCTTGCTGGGGTATCTGCCTGTATCCTGCACCCTCCCCTCCCAGCTAAAGGAGGATGGAGCTTTGCAGATGAAGGGAAGCCAGCAGGTGATGGCAGCAGACATCTCTTGGAGGCATTCTTGCAGATCTAACACCTTTAATTGTGGAATAAACCACTTCCAGCTCCCCTGGGAGCTTCCCTCTGACACCTGTAGGAAGGTTTTGTCTGAGCTGGAACTGCTCGGGGTGTACAGCAGAGAAGGTGAATGATGGGGTGAGAGCATGAGGGGCGTACCTGATATTGTCACGAGGACATTGAGGCCCTCGAGTACGTCCATCTGTTGAAATCGCCGTCTGTTGATGAGGTTGTAGACCTTCCCTTGCCCACTCCGATCCAGCAGCATCAGGCCATTTTCTGTGCCCACCAGCAGATTCACACCTGAAGAGGAGAGGGCAATGGGCACCAGGAGCCACGGCTGCTCCCAAGGACAACACTCGGATGTGCTCAGGGCTTACCCCATAAAGCAGCACAGAGTATCTCCGAGTTGAAGCGCTTCTTGTATTTCCGGATCTCCGGGGTGTCACTGTGGGGACGGATGTTGGTGGGGTTGACGTTCACCACCGAGATCTTCCGAGCTTCATTCAGCTTGGCCTGCTCCTGTCTGAGCAGCTCGCTGGTGAACAGGGCTTGGAAGAAAACACAAGATAGGAAGGTGTGATGGACTAACCCTTCTGTCACCTCTTTTTCAGGATAGGAAGACAAAACCTGGTTTATTTCCTGATGGAGGAGTCATCACTATGTCACAAGCTACTACTTTGAAGAGGGATCGTTAGGATTTACTTGTTGGTTGGAACCAGCCAACACCAAACCCATCAGCAGGTGATATCCCCAGACCTCCAGCCCTGCCTACCGAGCTGGCCAGTACTATTCGCTGCCTGCATGCCCGCATCCAGCCACTGTCAATGATTTCAGAGCAACTGCCAGCTTTTTGAAGAGATTACCACCTCCTGGTTCTGCCAGGAACATTTCTCCTGGCTGCTGCTCCCTGTTTTGCTCTCAGATCTTTCTGGTGGCATTTCGCTGGCGGGGGAGAAGAAGTTGGATGGAAACTGGAGAGCACATGGATGCAGATACGAGCAATGTTTGGACAAGAGTAAGTGAAATATGAAAGAGGTTCAGTGGGGTTATTCGGGCCCCACAACCTGGTTTCCGTAAGACCCTCCCTTCTCAAGCTGGCCACATTGCCTCCTACCAGTAGCAGATGACTCTTCGTCCTCATCTTCATCTTCATCAGTAGGCGAGGTCTGATACACTCTAGTGTCCACAAAGGGGGTGAAAGAGGCTTTGGTGCTACTTCCCATACCATACTGGAAAATAAACAGCAGAGAGCGAGCTCAGAGCCCAGAAATAACACTAATTTTGTGTATGTGTGTATATTTAAGGCTTGCTAATTAGCAGACACAGTGCCTGCCCTTGTGGTGCCCTTTTCGAGCCTTATATGAACATCTGCTCCTCCTCCCCCATAACTAATCAGGAAAAACATTAAATTGGATTTGTGCGTGTCCATGAGCAACAGAAGACGAAGAGGAGCAGGGCCTGGCTCTGCTCTCTTCTCGCAGGCAGAAGCACAGCACAGCCATGAGACCAGTTAGCGGAGAAGCCGCAGGGCCAGAGGCAAAAGTCAGCGCAGGTAAAAAAAACAACCTGTCTGCGTGTAACACACCCGCTTAAAAAGCCTGCCCTGGGGTGTCAGGCAGGTGAGGGTTTGCTTTTCCCACTCGCCCAGGGTGCAGCCAAGGTTGGCAGGATGGGGCTGGGAGCCCTGGCAAGCCCTAGCATGGGGCAGCTGACATGGACCCAGTGATGACCGGGGTAAAAGAGCTGGAAAAGGCGGGGCTGTGGCTTTCCTTGTGCCAAAGCCAAACTCTAAGTAGCACAGTCTGAGTGAAGATTTTCTTTCAACAGGTGGAAATCTATTATAGGACCTGTAAAGCAAAGGCAGCAGAGCTCATACAGCTGTAACACTGCTCTGCTTTCACTGCGTGTTATCTAGGGATTTGCTGGACTAAGCCCAAAACGTTGACACCCCTGGGAAAGCAGAAAAAGCCAGCTCTCTAGCAAAACACCTGTTTTTTCTTCTGCTGGTATTGCTGGTCCTCACACCTACCGCTGAGGCAGGACCCATCAATGCCCCTCAGTATGTCTGGCCACTCTGCATTTGGGAGGACCCGAGGTGCTGGAGGTGGGAAAGGCTGGGGGTGAATTGTGTGGTGCTTTAGGGTGAGATTTTGATCAGGGGGTGTTTGAAAATGCCTCAGGTACTCAGGCCCATCAGAAGATGACATCCCTGACATTGCTCCATCCGCACCGAAGTCTGGTCTTTAGCACACTTTGAGGATGACACGTATGGGTCGCTTGCAATTTCAATGAAATGTTTTAAATTGTCCAGAGCATTACAGAACAGGTCATTTCTAAGGTAAGAGAACTTAACCTGAAGGTATCGCAGGGAATGTCAGAGCCAATGCTTTGCCAAGGCAACGTGCAGAGGAACAAACCGTAACATCACGTTGCTTCCTTTTTAAAGCCATTGCTTTGTTAAGACAGAAAATGAGGCTAAGACCTTCTCCCATGCAAAATCCTTGCCTTGGGAGTCAAAGTGATATGATTTTCCCCTCCTTGTTGAGCAGCTTTTTTCCTACCCCAGTATTTACCCAGGAGATGCTTTACGCATGAGCTCCGTTAAGAGCTGTCACAGCAGCAAAAACCAACTTGCTCTGCAGCAGCATTACCATTCACATTTTTCTTCCTCGGGACATTTTCCTTCCCTGAAATAAATCTTCCTCAGCTTTTACGTCACCAGAGCCCAGGCTGCTCCCTGTGCCAACAACTGCCACGGGGACAAGCTGTGCCATGGGGAACCATCACCCCAATACATCCGTACCGAAACTGGGCTGGGCTCGTACCTGTCCTCCAGTGGGCCACCAAAAGATTTAGGGGCAAAAAAACCATCGAGTGCGTGAGCTCTCTCATGGCTCAGGACTTTCCAAGCATTTTGGGGCTGGCATCCACGGGTGAGCCAGCATCCATGCCCTACGCCTGCCAAAACCACGCTGCGCATCCCGCTTCCCTCCCATATCTCTTCCCTTGACAGTCTGCCTGTTTCCATAGAAACGGGATGAATTTCCAAAAAGTACGTGGTAACTGAGACCTGCGGAAGGAGTTAAACAGCCTGCGGCAGGGAAGGCTGCAGGAACAGATACTGCATTTACATACACAGTGCGGCCGTATCTGTGTGTGCATATAAGATATATGCTTCTTTCATATCCAAGAAATACACAATTTGTTCCCGGTGCTGGATGTCTTATCCATAAAACACAAACAGTTCAAGGAGGAGAAAAATTCAGTATTTACAGGGATGCTTTCCAGCTGAGAGTCAATGCTTTCTGATAACTGAAGTATGAAGAAACCCCTCACCTCAATGCACCGAGCATTTATTTTCTTTGCTCAGATTCAGCTATTCTCCTAAGAAGCTGGCATTTTAATAACTACCAAGTCTGTTATTTAAATATTAAGACCTCATCTTCCTCCAGGTCCTGTTCAATTGCCTGCAAACCTCCGTGGTGGCTTACAGATACAGCATCAAGCTGCAGGGTGAGGCTGTGCTTGCTCCCTTCTTTTTGCTTGCAGCACCATGAGTCACCTGGAAGCCTGTGAACTAAATCCCCAAGTTTCCACTTCCACCCACTCCTGGCTCAGTCAGCCCTAAAAATGCGTTTTTAGAAATGGAAAAGATCTTCTTGGTTGGTATTCTATAAATGAATATATTTAAATCCAATCCTTGCCCGTGTTTAAGCAGTCCCAGGATGACCGTGGAAGGTGTTACTTTCAGCATCAACTCTCTCATCACTGCTTTCAAAGGCAACAAGGAAATGGATAAAATCTTGAGGTCAAGTCACGCACCATCTGTTCTTATGTTTTATCAATGCCCAATTCCAGGCATTTTTTTTTTATACTGCTAGTAAAAGTACACCATAAAATGAGTAAATCATTTCTATGAAAGAGAATACGATGACAGAACTTACGGATGTATAACCAACAAAATGAAAAGAAAAAAAATGAAGTAAAATAGCTTATTTAGCACCAAATGAGTTGATTTCTCATGGGAAAACAGAGAACTGTGCCTGGTTCCCACAGACGGTGATAGTAACCAGGACACATCAATTCCCTTGTCTTATGTGTCACATGTTGCACTTTCTAGGACTTTTTACGCCTTATACAATGGTCACGTTCAATTGTGTCCCTGTAAAACAGCTACCAGGGAGAAAAACTTTGCCATGACAGGAAACACACCATTTTAAAGGTGTGTAGGTCTTTTCTAGTCTGAAGAACTATGCAGAATTTTGTTGGCTTTGGAGTTTTTGCTAAACTTTTGAATCACGTTAAGTATCAGAGATTGTACAGGTAGAAGCTGGGCCCAGTTGAAGTTAATGGCATCACTGGCTCTCATAATTTTCTTCTATTTCCAAGTGTCAAAAAAAAAAAAAAGGGTCTTTCAAATCAGCTAGCAGAATTCACACCATCACCACCAAAACTCCAGCTGATGGGCTTGAGAGAACACCTAATATACATTTCTACCATCAGCCACAGACCCATATAGCAGTAACCCATCAGCTTCCCTTGTATTCCACTACACTCACCCACGTGAACCAGAAACAGAGAGAGAGAAGAGCCAAGAAAGCCAGGGAGGAAAGCAGGAAAGTCCTTTATGGGGCAGAGATGTTAATACTTGTTTAAAGCGATGCAAAGGAGAAAGAGGAGCCCCCCACCACCTACTTCAGGCACCGAGTCCATGTCCTGCGCATGCGTGGAGACTCGCCCCAGGGCCTCGGTCGGCGTGCCCGCAGGCGAGTGGCTTTGCTGCACCAGGTCAGGGAGATTGATGTGACCTGCAAAGCCATTGCTGGCTGCGTGGCCAGAACGCTTTTTTTCACCAGAGGTCTGCAGAGACACAAGGCATGAGGAAGAAAGAGAAGGGGGGGGAAAAGAAAAAGAAGAGGAAAAAAAAACCAAAACCAAACAAAACCAAGTTGT
The DNA here is from genome assembly GCF_003259725.1 of Athene cunicularia. Lineage (NCBI taxonomy): Eukaryota > Metazoa > Chordata > Aves > Strigiformes > Strigidae > Athene > Athene cunicularia. The sequence continues at coordinate 5,879,083 of NW_020799110.1, forward strand.
CGGCAGTCCCCCAGTTCCCAGAGCAAGCACAGGAGAAGGACCCTCTCTGTTTCCATCCCCATGCAATCTTGAAAGCAGCAAACCAACCCCCCATCCCAGGAGAAATAAAGACAGGATTAATCACAAAGTCAATACAGAGTAATTAGCCATGTTAGAGCGAGAGAAGCCTGATCACTGTCATTTGGAGACAAGGAACATAGGGCAGATTCTGCTCTTGCCACCATGGTGCAAACCCCATGGCCAGCTCTCCTCCCAGACGGCCACCGGCCACCAGCGACAGCAGAATCTGACCCCTCGATCAGCGTCAGCCTCAACGGCTTTGCACAGCTACAGCAGCGAGTAGCCTGACTGCAAATGCCAACACAGCCCCCGTCGCATGTTTCTGTAACCCAAAACAGCAGTGAACAGCGGCAGCGGCGGCAGAACGACTGGCACCTCGCTCCGTGCACAAGGTTCCTGGGGTTTCCCCGGGGCTCCCCTTCCTCTCCATCCCCACCTCGTGCACGGCAGGTGTTGGGAAGTTTCTCCCTTCCCTGCGTATCGTTTTGAGATATTTGCCATTTTGATGAATCCCACCTACCTGGAGCACATCAATGAGATCATGACTGAGACTCGTGCATTTACTGGGATTAGTGGCAAACTCCCACTGAACAGGCTCAGTGAGTTTCTGACCAGTCCTGACAACATTTATCTTTTGATCACTCATTACTCTCACCTTCAACCACCTCACCATCCCACCAAAGAGTGAAAAGCCCTTTGCCCAAAACCCACTGACCTCAGTGAGTCTGTCCTCGAACGGCTACGGCGGTGCTGGGGAGCAAACAGTAAGCACGAGGCTCCAGTTTGGGTTTCTTCTCATGCTCCCTCCTCCCAAAGCTGGTTTCCCAGCTGCTTGACTTGCCTGTGGCTTTTAAACCTCCTGCATCACTGGTTTTCTCACACGGCCTTGCTGGCCTGGCACGTGTTTTACAGTTGTGATGCTGAACACCAAGCTCATTTCAGAAATGGCTGCCTCTTACAGCGGTGACGTGTTCTCCTGCTCAACCACATCACCCTCCCTGCTACAAGGATGGGCAGAGGGCTGCCCGGGCTGAGGATCCCCGCTCCCAACAGCTCCACGCCAGGGAGGGATGGGGTGGGCTGTGCATTGCTGTCCACCTCCAAAACTCATGGAGAAAGGCAGCAAACACATTGTGATTTTGCTAACTCCCTCTCTTTCAAAGTTGCTTTTATTTTCTTCGTATTTTATATAAATGGAATCAAGAATTAAAATGCTGGTCAAATCTAGTTTTTGATCTAAACATTTCTGCTTTACGACTGTTGACTGCAAACTCCCCTCCCTCCTTCTCCTCTCCCATCCACCACCTTTACATGTCACCAGGAGCGACTCCCCCGTTTTACTAACTGCCAGAGCCTCCTGCCCCCTCACCAGGAGACCTGCTGCCTTGTCTGCATTTCCAGCAGCATCACCAGCACGTTCCAGCAACTGGGAAACTCAGAAACACTGGGGGAGATCTCCCACAGCCAACCAAACGTGCCTCCTGTGCCTCACTCCTGCAGTACCATGCACCAGGACTGCTTCCACCGCAGCCCTACCTCCGCGACGCCGGAGCCGGGGGCTCACAACTGCATGGAATGCCCAGTGACCCCCGCAGCTGGGCTGGCTGGTGGGGAGCAGGGTTTGGCCCTCCCTGAGCAGGACCAGCCCCTCATAAACGCCTCCAAATGCTCTACAAACACTGCGTGCCTCTGACACGGTGGCAAAGGTTGGGAAGAAAAGGGGAAACTTTGGGCCCGGTTCCAAGTATATTCACTAAATGCTGTAAATTGAAGATAACTTCTGTTGCCTGGAGCTACTGTTGGATTACGGCAGAGTCATTTGTATGAACATCCTCCCCGCCGTGCCCTGGCATTACTATTCACTGCTGTTTGTAGTTCTGAGAAACATTTGCACTTGTCACATTTGCTCCAAGCGTAAACTGTATTAACAAGAGCGCTAACGAGCACAATTTACTCAGTCATTTTGTGTTCCGGACACACAGCACTGTTAGTTTTTGTGCTTACATGGGCAAAACCTCCTGAAGATGCTCCATGGAAATATCTGTTTTACAACTTACCTCCCTCACCATTAAAGTCCCTTCCCTTGAAATATTGCTAAACGTATCTGCATGGGAAGTCTCCAGCCCGTGGGTTGTCACCATTCCCAGGTTGTACGGCTCATTGCTTCCAGGAATCCCTGTTGGTCTGAGGACAGAATGGAAAAGCATTAATGATTAATATTTCTTTTGCAAAACTAGATCAAAAGTCTACTAATACAATATTATTTTAATCAGGGTAAGGCTTTGTATCTATTTCACGGGAAGAAAAATGGGAAAATATATCCACCTAAGTGTAGAAATATATCCACAGTTGGATAAAACTGGAAAATATATCCACTTAAGTGACCCAGGGCCAAGTTGATACACTACATGGAGACCCAAAAGAAGGGCCTTTCTTGACCCAAGGTACACTGAGAGGAGCACTGATGAACAGGTAATGAGGAGTTGCAGTCCCACTCTACTTTACAACATCTTTTCCACTTATGGAAGTTTTTAAAAAAATCATTCATTCCCTTTATTTGCCATCTCAACCCCTGAAAAAGGTACAGCACATCAGAGCGTCCGATGACAAAAGACAAGTGATGGGATGGGGTTTGTAGGACGTGTGGGCAGGAGTACAAGTCGTGTCCTCTAGCTTTCTGCTGTTTTCCAGGTGAAAATTTAGCCCTAATCTGTGATTTTGCCTTATCTCTGTGCTCCTATCTCAAGAGAGAGGCTGGAATTTATTCTCATACACGTTAAATTTTAGGACTGCCAGAGAGTGGATGTTGCAGGTGGTGAGCAGCCACCGTTACTCTTTTATTACGTTCTTAGCAGACCAGCTGCTTAAATATAATTCAAACAAAACCAAAAGCAAATGACAAAGTGCCTAAGTACCTAGCCCTGCCTGTGTGCTGGGAAATGCCAAAGGTGGTTATGAAGATGTTGCTGAAGAGACCTGTTACTTCACATTTAAAAGCCATACAGACTGAGTGCTTTCCATCAGGATGAAGTAATTCACTCTTTAACATGGCATCCCCGTGCACACCCACTTGTCATTGTCCATGAGGGAGTGTGAAAAGCCAAAGCAAGCCTGCATTAATCACGGGGGTCACCAGTCCAATGTGAGCCCCAGGGACCCCAAGGAGGGACTGGCTCCACGATGGATCCTCGCCTGCATCGTACCAAACGTACGACTGGACAGGCATCACCAAAGCACTCCTGACAGCAGCATGCCACACTTCCACGTGAGGAGCTCAGACCTTACGACCTACCATTAGCTTTTCAATACCACCAAAGGATAAGGAAACAACACAGTTATTCCAGTTTTAGAAATAGGAAAGCAGAGAGAAAGGAGGGTATGCTAATTTTGAGACTGTACAGTAAGTGAATGAATGGCTGTGGTAGCCCCAAGGTCCTAAATTTCATCAGTGCGCAGTTTCCATGTCAACCTGCAAGAAATCCCTGGACATGGGCAAGAGCTGGCTTGCACAGCTCAGAGGAGAGAGAGCTGAAGTGAGACATCACAGTCATCAGATGGAGAAAAGGTATCTGCAGGGGTGGAAGGAGTGAACAGTCCCTCTTATCCTCTGGGACACAAAGCGATGGATGGGCTTATACTGCAGCAGGAGAGACCCGGACAGAGCTGGAATGAAGAGCAGCCCCGTGCTCAGGGAGGATGCCCAGGGAAGTTTAAAAATGGGTTATACAAAGATCACTCAGAAGATGCAGGAGAAGATGAGATGATCTCTCTCAGCCCCAATTTTTAATGAAGAACACCGAACAATGGAAACATAAAGCTTTGACAGAAAAATGCCCAACTACATCTAGTCTGAACTTGAGCTAAGGTTCCTTTTGTGAAATAAGGGTGTAAAGCCAAGCATTTGCTTTCTTTTTGCCCAGAGACACAGCAGTGCAGCCACGCCCACAGAGCTCCTGCCACCTCACTGTGACACCAAGGGTTTGCAGCTCCACGTTCAGTCTCTGGGGCACGTTCATCAACGGGACATTATGGGACAAGAGGCGTTTGGCTGGCAGCAGGTCAGGGGCACCCATCTCACCACCACGCCTGTCGTCTGACACATACGGCTGCAAAGCCTTCAGTGAACTATTTTACCCACTGAAAGGTGCTCTGTCAGACCCAAGGTGTTTGGTGGAAGGATGTCAGCACACATTAACCACTCCTGATTAAACTCCGCTTCTGTGAGCAGCCGGAGGCCCCTTCTCGCACAGGTGACTGCCCATCCGACTGCTGCATATTCAGAGCCAACCCTCTGTCTCCTGACTTCCTCAAACAAATTCCAAGAGCTCTGATTTTTATTCTTCTGCTGGAAGGAAGCTCCAACCCAGGAGCTTGGCACTTGGCATGACGTGGACCCCCAAGGTCTCCTTGCCACCCAGAGTGATTCCCTGTTCCCATGGCCCACCACTACGAAGCCACGTACACCTATATCGACTAATAAGTCATTTAGGAGCAAGAATGGAAATTAGATGATTAAAACGCAAATCCCCTAAAGCCTTCCCACAACTCCTCTGTGAATTCAGAGGGGCAGGAGTCAGACCCCACTGCCAAGCAGAGAACCCCCCCAAAACACCCCTGCAGTGCTAGTGCTGCAAAGCACGGGGCAGGGAGCCTGGGTAGGGATGCTCTACGAGCTTGCTCTGCACAACGACAGCTGTTGGGTGTGTGTTGAAGCTGCCCTCCTCCCTCCTCTAGAGATATTCAAAAGCACAAGTGTCCCATGACCTGTAATGACACAATAGTATAGTCTGCTGACTTTTTTGTTTCAGTGTTTTAGCCTGCCACGTTTTGCTGCTTGCACAGTGACGAGTCAAGGACAAAAATCAAAAATAAAAATTCAGGATTATTATATTCTGGCTCTACCAGTTGGCACTGGGCAGGCCACCAAGTACTGCACTTCAGTATGGCTTGATTTGGGGCAAGACTCGGCTCAAGAGCAGGCAGAGCTTTAATACGCCAACCCTGTGGGCAGGACCCAAGGTGTGGATGAGCTCAGGTGTGTCCACGCTGGCCAAAAATCTGCCTTGCTCATCAGCAGGAACAGGCCCATCAGCTTGGAGTCCAAGTTCACTGAATGTGCAGTGGAAATAACACATTTTTTTCCCATTAAGTATTTCTGGTTTGGACCAGGAAAAAGACTTGTCCGAGTAAATTTTCCCTTGCAACTGTGACACCGTTCCCAGCTCCAGCCACCAAACACATCTCATATCACAGCTACTGCTTCTCCAGACCAAGACACACTGTGGTTACACCGTTTGCCCCCCAAAAAGAAAGCATTTCTTACATAAGCCGTGGAATGTCGCTGACGGGCACGGTCCCATCATGTGTCTCGTTTTCCCCATCCTCCTCCTCCTCCTCACTGCTTTCTGACTCCTCGCTGGAGGAGGAGTAGTCCGTCACCTTCTTCAGGGGGCGATTGGTTTCTTCGATGCGCAGCTCCCTCAACTCTTTGGCTAAGGCCGTCAGATCCTAAAGGGGATGGGGGCAAGAAAACAAGAAAGGAGTGGCTATTATATTTAAAGCGAGGAGAACGTCACATACATCTCTTCAAAAGCCAATGCTAACAGCACGAGCAACAAGAAATAGCTTTACAGAGTCGTTACAAACATGAAACGAACGTAAGACAATGTTTGTAGCATGTAGCATTTATTAAACAAAACAAAACTGATTTACGCTCACTGAAAAAATCAATAGCCAACCTCTTCTTTTTCTGTTTGGAACGTGTATGTGCATATATATACACACACTTATATGTATATACACGACAAAATTGTATTTGTTGGAAAAGGTGAAGTTCAGTCACCATCATAGTAAACTGGAAAACAATGTCATCTCAAAGATTGGCTCAGAGAATTTCTCCTGCAGGGTTTTCTTTTCTTTCAAACTTCTCAAAGAGACCCCATAATTGTATTTATTCTGTAATAAATGCATTTGGGAAGGAAGCAATGACAGCATCTCCCACGGAGTGGTGCAAAATCCCCACATCAAGAGCTGCTTCCGTGGCGAGTCTCCGCTGCCGGGCAGCTGCCGAGAGGCGGTGAGGAGCACGAGGAGAAGCGCCCAGCTCAGCCAGACTTTGGAGTCACAGCTCTGAGTCAGCCACACGATAAAAAAAAAATAAAAAAAATCCCTCAGCAGGACCCATTAAGCACTTTATATGAAATGTGGCAGCCTACAAGCTAAGGGGGGGGGAAAAAAAAAAAAAAAAGCCTTGAAACAAGAAAAAAAGATAGGAGCAGTCCCAAAGCCTAGTAATAATTTTTCAGTTTACCATGACTTTGATGAGGTCTCAGACCCGACAGTCATAAAATAGACACTGCTATTTCAAAACAAGGAACATGGCAGGCACCGTGTAGAAAAGAGACTTTTTGTTATCTTACATGCTTTTATAGCAATGCAGGGGGAAGCAGTAGGGCAGAAAAGCATGAGAGCTCGAATTAGAATGGGTTAGAGAACTCTGTTGCACAAGACATGCACATGACGAACAAAGCATCGCAATTGTCAGTCTTACCATTTCTCCCTATATTAGTGACCGAGGTAGGCATCAGTGCATTCGGTCAGAGATAAAGGATTAGGGAGAAAGAAACTCATTGAAAAAGACTAAATTCCACAATTGTCTTACGGCCATACTCTCATTTACTGCATTTCCAGTTTACCGTTCCAGCAGGGCGACTACGGCAATATTAATTACGGTTGCAAAGGGAGCTCTTAAAATCTATCCCGTCGACATGTGAAGAAAACGATGGAAAACCTCTATGGCTGAGATGCAAACCCAGTTTATTTTTTTTAATCGTGAAGCAGGAATATTTTGCAAGCCGTTTGTACTTGGGTTATCGATGACCCACACCTCCCGGCGGGCAGCCACACATTCTGCTCCCAGGTCTGCCCTGCCTGGCCTCTGACATAGAGCAGAGATTCCCAGGGACGTCAGAGAGCTTTGCATCACACCCCTAAATATTAATATACCAAAAAAAGATGGTTTGTTTTGTTTTTTTTTTTAAAAAAACACAAGGATCAATCCCTGCTTCACAGCAGCTACCTGTGATGGGTGTTATATACCCCTCTCCAAATGCTCTCTGTACCTCTAAAGAAAGACTTTTTATCACGATTAAAGAGAGAATGTGGTATTTCAAGACTTTACTTCCGATGTCAACATGTTTGGGATTGAAATACAGTCAAATCTGCAGTCATGGCAACTAATTATATTAATTAGCGCTGTAGCAGCTTTTATGATATGATTGTTTCTTTTCCTAAATAAGAATCAATGACAGTTTCAACAGCTTAACAATGCTTTCCATTTAGAGTATAAAATACATTCTTCATTGAGCACTTGCCTTTGAGTTGGGATTAGAGCCTTCTCAACTTTAAAAAGGACTTTAGGACTAAGAGCCTGTTAAAATCGCAGCTGGACGTCCTGCAGTGCGGGACTAGGACTGAACCCTTCCCTATCACAGCCACGCACCATGAAAATTACTCCTGTTCTGCAGCTTCCATTTCCAACGTGCTACAAGGCACCCTATCAGCCTTCTTTGGTCATCACTAGAAGACAGTCGAGTATTTTAAAAATCAGCTTAATTAGTTTCTAATAACTAATTTGGAAGTTATAACAGCAATAATACTCCCAGACAATATCATCAGATAACTCGTATTTCCTAGTTAAAGCTTTGCCTCGGGATGGTTAATTCTTTGATGCTATCGTTTTCTCTAAGTAATGAGCACTTTGTAGGATTAAACGGCTTCACTGAGTTGCTCTTGGACCAGAAACAATCTGACAACCGGAAAGAAAGTGCTCTGTAGTTCCACATGTGTATGAAATGTTATTACTGAGGGTGACATAATACATAAGTTAGCAGCATCGGTGCTCTTTAATTACTTTTAATTACAAAGACTTCTTTGGATTTAATATTTGCTGGAATCAAGTCAGATGGGTTTCCAAAATCCCATAGCTCATTGAACTTGAATTTAGCACACACGCTGCCTCTAAATAGACACTGATTTATGTGCTTTTTCTTTAACAAAGCACCTCATTAAACAAAACGCATTGCTCATGTTTTATCCAAAAGAACAAGTTAACTAACCAGCACATCTTCCTTATCTTCTATTTTTAGCGGAAAGAGGCTGCAGGAGAGGCTGCTGATACCAGTACTTTCCATTACAGCCCCGCAGTTCCCAGTATCAGCAGTGTGTGCACAGCGATGCAAGCGTGAGGCAAGTGAAATGCTAAATCAGGAATGTTTGGTCTTGTCCCACGAATATCTAAACATTCACCATCGCCAGATGCACAACCATTTAAAGTATTATCATATGGTGAAAAAGGTGGAATTCAGGACTCATTTTTTTAAGAGGATGGATGAAGACTAACATTGCCCATCAACATCCAAGAGAGCTCTGATGACTTTGGCTTTACAGCGGATAGCCTGGTCTATGAGAATAGATGAGGCACTCTATTCCACCGCTCTTTTCCATCATTTGTCAAGAGCCTTCATTTGAATTAGGCTTCAAATGCATTTCAAGTAGTGCTCGATGGCCCCACTGAAATCAGTGGGTGGCCAGGGGCTGTAGCTGAGAGCAGAATGTGGTGAGGGGTGCAGGCTGCCCAGACTACCTCCACTGGCATGAGAAACCTTCGCTCTTGTTCTTTCTCCTTCAACTACGGCGAACAACGGCAGCGCCGTTCACTCCGCACGTGAACGTTGGGGCACTTCTGGCCACGGCCTCCATGCAAGTGGTCTGGCCAGCGGATTTGAGGCAGCCCACGGCCGAGCAGAACACACGGGCAGCGCCGCTCCCCTCCCTGCGGGCAGGTCCCTACGCCGAAACACGGCCGTTTGGTCTCCCGTCTGACCCACGATTGCATCGCCACCTCTTTCAGTGTCAGCACCAAAAACCACCCGGTTCGATATTAAGCACTATCTGCTCAACCTTGCATAGGCATGACCCACTGAGAAAAGATATCACTAACCTCATCTATAGCTTTCTTATAGCTCTGTGGGTAAAGGAAGAATAATCAGCATCAGAGGAAACAGATCGGGACAGGAAAAAGCCAGAGGAAGGGCAAGCAGGTTAGAAATAAAATTAGAATTGTTAGCTCAACGCTGTGGAGTGTAGAGAAAAAAAACATCAACAAAACATTAATACACATTAAAAAAGAGAAGCAGTGAAAATTCATTTCATTATTAGGCCGACTCTGCAGTTTTAAAATACAAATGTCAACAGCATTAAACCAGGAGGAAACACTTCGGATGAGATTTTGCTCAGAATAATAAAATGGGAGTGTACAGAAACCACTACCAGGTTTGGTTTTAAGCTGTGAAAGCTGTCGGGGGCTGGTGGCCCAGCCTTCCCGAGCAGAGCATCCCTCCGCCGGCCCGCCGTGGGGGGACATGCAGCACGGAACACAACAATGTGCCATTGGCAACCACCACGCCCAAGCTAGCAAAGCCCTTAAGCAACTGCTTCACGTGAAAACACAGGCTTAAGTGCTTTCCCCTAGACTTGGGCTCCTGATAAAAACTCATGCACGCTCTTAAGCATTCAAATCTCCCACAGGCTCGCGCCGTACCACCGCTTTCCAGTCTCTCCACTGGAGAAGCAACGGTACTAGCCTCTTTTTTGGGGTCCCTGCAGTTGTGCCACCGCACCAAAGGGAAACATGGCCAAGCCGGCTGGCAACATTCCCATGGGAAATAATTTAAGACTCACAGCGGGTCGGCTCGGTCGCGTCACGTCCCTGTTGTCTTCCTGCTTTACCTTGGCGGGCTCATGGGAGAGCACAGGGGACCCTTCGGGCTTGGCATTCCCTGGGAAAAAGACAAGTGGAGAGAGTGGGAATTAAAACGCTGCTGAAAGCTGTCGCTGCGTTCTGTCTCCTGGGACACGTGGGTGCAGGGGCTTTATCAATATTTTGCTTATGTTGCCTTGAAAAACCCTCCTGCTCCTCTCTGCTTGACTGTCCCTGCAATAAGTCTCCGTCAATAACGGCAGCAGAAGCCATAATCCAGCCCAGCCTCCACTGACAGCCCTCTTGCAGCGTTATCACCCTTTTTTCTACTAAAGAAACAAATTCACTTTGCAGAAGGGCAGGGCATGTGATAAATTAAAAGCTCTGCAGCATCTGACATCACTAGGACATTATTTGTCACAGGATTCCTCATTAGTAACAACAAAACCAAACCAAAAAGGACAATTTGTGATGAACTCCTTTTATTGACTACCTAGAGGAGCGATGATTTCAATGTCAGACACCTCATCTTATGGCGAAGTCATAAAAAATTCAAAGCATGGAGACAGCATTTGTTTTAATGCACTTCAGCCCTGGGGATTTATACTGAGGGGCTGTGCCAGAAATGCAGATGTATGGGTTGCATGTGCTTTAGCAACTTGTACTGCGATTAAACAGGGGAATGGAATATCTTTAAGAGTGGCTCTAAGATGAGAGGAAACAATTCAGCTAGGAACATAAAGCCAGTGTCAGCACGGCTGCCTGGTGAAAGCATTTTAGAGAAAGCTTCTTACGGGTGAATTCACTCCTCTGCTCCCATCTCAGGCTTCGCACAAAGATGAAGCTCCAAAAAAATATTATACACCCACCAAAAGTGAAACAGGCTCCCAAAGAAACCGTAACAGAAGTAGTGAGAGCCTGGGTCAGTGAAGATAGGAAACACGCTAGTATTTTTTTTTTGTTTACCCTAAAGCATAACCCTCATCTCCTTTTTACAAGCTACCTGGCACTGCGATGCCCAGCACAGGAGCTGCACATGCTGCCAGGGACATCCTACAGCAGCATCCAGGCAAAAGGGAGTGCTGGCACCTCTGCAAAGAGCCCAGCTGGTCAGAGAGTACATCAGAAATGATGAACCCTTTGATTTTTTTATTTTTTAAAAAACAAACATGACATTATAGAGCTCTTTCCCTTCCTGCTTATCGAACAAGCCTCAGAAAGCGTGCTCAGAGCTCAGGGATGTTTTCAAGAACCTCACCTCTGACTCGGTTGCGCTCGCTGGAGCCAGCCTGGGAGCCAGGCTGGGACCCGCCCTGGGAGCTGGGCTGGGAGCTGGGAGTGCTGGAGCTGGAGGAGCTGCCACTGCTGGTCCTCTGCAGCGGGCTCTCCACGATGGGCTCCGTCCTCCTCAGGTCCGGGTTGCTGCAGGAGCACAAAACAGAGGGGCACTGTCAGCTGGTGTCACACGTGCCTCCGGGGTTTCAGATCCTTCCCGTGCTGACGGGGACAGCTGCAAAGGTGAGGAGACACCTCCTCGGCTGGAGAAGGGCTGAGGTCTTCTCCTCTGAAGCTACTGAGCCTGCAAGCCCCACTTAGGGACTATGCAGAATTAGGCACTGACCATCTTCATGAAGGTGCACCAAAACTGAAAATCAGACAGAGAAGCTTTCTACTCTTATTTTGCCAAATTTGACAAAAATTAAAAGATTCTTTGCTCAGAACTCCCTTCCAGCCTGTAGATATGCAATGCTGCAGTCATCTAATTAACCAGCAATATTCATCATAAAAGCAGGAATTTGCAAATCGCTATTACACAGAGAAAGAAATATTTCAATGAAGAAAGGATCTTGTTTGCAACAAGGCTGCAGATCGTTTTTACCACTTGCTCACATTCCCCGATTTATATGGCTTCACTTCAAACCTGCATCAGCTATCCACTTTTCTTCCTTGATTTCTCTCACCCTTGTGAACATACATAAATCTAGAATAAAACACGTCCTTGATACACAAAGAATGACTAATATCTCTCTGGGTATCAAGTGCCTTTGGGAAATTAATTCTTATTTGGCACTGAAATGACATCAGAAGACATGTTCACGCAGAGTTATGCAATTTTGTTTTATACAGTATTTCCATTAAGTGATCTTATTATTCAAAGCCCTGTTAAAAATGTACAAAAAGCTTTCTCCATTAGGCCAATTAGGGCTTTGTGTACATCAAAATGATGTGGTAACAGTGCCACACGACAGAACGTAATTGCAATGGGAGGCTGTGCATGTGAAGTGCAAGGTCTGTGGGGCGTGCACAGCGTGTCCCTTGAACACACACGATGGTGCAAATTACGCAAAGGCCCGCTGCCATAACGGGGTCGTTGGGAGAATCTTTTGGACGCTGCCTAACGTGGATATTATATAAAATCTCTGCCTAGCGTTATCTTGCATTGACACTGGTGGGTATTAAAATGATGAGAGCAAGACAGTAACTTTCTGTGTGCAAGGAAATATCCCCTCATTTGTTATAATAGGGTGACAAAAGAAAGCACATTTCAATAATATTTACATTTATGCATGGGAAGAATCAAGAACCGATAGGAGAGGTGGTTAAAAAGGAAAATGAGACAAATGTTACATTACTGTGAGGGAAATGAAATACGAAATAATTTCACTGAATACTTAAGGTCAACAGACATGGAAGCACCCTAATCATTTCCAGTTTTCATCAAACTGAAGGCCTCCAGCTCATGTTGTATGCCTGATGTGTCCTTAGCTAAATTAAATCATGAAACGTATTTGAAAACTTTGGCAACTCATGTATTTACCTGTACCTACCAGGACTGGGACTGGGAGGCTGCATGGAACACTGGGCAACCTTCAACTTGAATCCCAGACTCCCATTACACTTTTTATTTTCAATACCATCACTTACTGGGATTACCCAGTCCAATATCCCTCTGCATTTTAAATTGTCCTTCAAGCAACAGCTAATTAAAAGAATAACATTTTCAAGAATTCAAAATGCCTCAGCCTTAAGCAATAAAGAAGAACAAATCATGATGTGAATGCTTTTTTCTCTAATTAAAAAAAAAAAAAAAAAAAGAACAACAGCAAATGTTCTCTCCCCTTCTGCTACTCCTGCCAGCTACTCCAAGCTGCTGCCCGCTGTACATGAGTTTGCTGATCCATGGCTGGGACACTGAGCTGGAAAGAAAGGCGTATGCTGAAACAGGTGACAGCACACAGCTATAAACATCCCAGCATTCACTTTTTAACCTCACCATGAAAGGACAAGGCAGGAGGAAGAAACTACGGAGCTCTCCATCACGCAAGGCTATGTGGAACACATATTTACCTTGAGAATGCCTGTCTGCGGTCTAGATGTGCCCACGATGCTCTGCAAACCAGAGAGAAGCTCTTGCATGAATAAGCTGTGTTTTTTTCCACCCAGCTCTGAACAGAGCCTGTCAACTTCCCGGCTCGTTTTCAACATGCCCAGGGATAGCTCTGACATGGCAGAGATCAGGCTGCTGCTGTGGTGCAGCATCATTCCTCGGGGTGCTACGAGCGTGCCCTGCACACTGTCATGCTGGAGAGCTGGATCTGGCTAAGCTAAAGGCCCTAGTCCTAAGAAACCAAAAGGAATTTAATCCTTGATCTACATCTAAGGAAGATCTGATCGAGCTGTATCCGTGCCTGTCCTCCAGCACATTCCTCTGTCGTTATCTGCGAAAAGCTGCTCTGATGCATAGGGAATGTATGGTACGTATCACTGAGATCTCCCCACTGGCTTATATGGACCCTCACATGCAAAAGGTGACTGGGAGAACCAGAACCTAATTCCACTAAAGGGAGTGCCCAAAGTCCCGTTTGACCCCACAGCAGTAAACGCAGCATCCACTTCCAAACCCTGCAATGCCCAGGAACGAAATTCCGACCAGGGAGCAAAGCCTCCGGGGATCCAAGTGCTCACAGTCTTCCGTGCTGGTACGAAACACTTAACAAATGTGAAAGTTCATCCCAGCGACAAGGGGAGCACTGCAGATCTCGTGCTGTCACCAGCCAGCAAAAGCAGGGCTAACCCCCAGCCTGTGTTGGGGCTCCCCAGCGGGCGATACCAGAGGCAGCAGTACGCCGGGATCGCTCCTGCCCGGCCCCCTCCGTGTCCGTACCTTGCCCGGATGGGCTGGGAGCCCAGCCGGGGCCCCAGGGCGCTGCCATTGCCCGGGGAGTTCTTCCTCGCCAGAGCAGGGGATATGGAAGTGGTTCGTTGAGGCACCTGGAAAAGAACGGAGACATTTGCTGTCACCCAGTCTGCCCCCTGACGCCAGGCAGCCGTTTGCACGTCTGAGAGATCACCCTTCAGCACTGCCTTAAAACTCCACTTACAATTGATTTCCCGCTGAGAGATTGGCAATATTTACAGCAATTATAAAACCCAAAGCTCTCGGCTTTTAAAAGGAATCGCCCGAGTGTGAGACAGAAATGAGCTCCGAAGGTGCGGTCAGGGATGCTCCCGGCAGAGAAGCCCCGAGCAGCACACAGAACAGCCTGGCTAGCATCAAACAGGGCATTTACTTTCTAAAAAATGAACATATGCACACACATATACATATATAATATAATTTAAATCCAACAAAACCCAGAAAACTTATTTTTTAAGGTAAAACTCAGACTGAAGTGCATTTCAGCAGCCACAGCCGAGTTTTTATAGTATCTCTAGCTCAGATATAACACACATCAGCAGGAAGGAGGTGTTGACAGTGGAGAAACAAGAGGGTTGATAGGGGAAAGATCCAGACTGATCCACCTAACACTCGCATTAAACACTACGACCTGCATTGAGATTCGGATGCTGCTGCCAAGCCCCGCTGCTGGCAGGACGGCTCACTGCCAACGCTGCCAGCAGAAACCCAAAGCCTACGGGCACTACGGTGGGTAACCCTGGAGCCCTGCCTCATCCCGGGGGGGCACCAGCACTGCTGCAGGGCCACAGGCACGGTGGTCTCAGCCCTGGGTAGCACAGGCTGATGTGGAGAGGCACGACGATACTCACCATGCAATACCTTGCATCAGATAACAGAGAGGCCAAGGGCTTGGCAGGATTAGCAAAAAAAGAATTAGAGTTTTGGTGAGGGTTTTTTGTGGGAATAACATGCAGTTATGTTAGGTGAGATAAAAAGATTGATAGAGTGAGAGAGCTTTATATTTTGTGGCATCGCTAGCTACAGCTTGTCTCATTAAAAAGCAGTGTCCCTTTGGGTAGGGTACTCTGCAGTCGGGACTTGGGAGTTTTTTACCTTCCTCTGAAGCATCCAGCCATAAGCACTGGCAGAAACAAGACCCAGGAACCACAGGGACACCCAGTCCTGCCTCATGGGGTAGTTCTTCCCACTTACAAACACATCAAACCCACTCTGGGCAGTAAAATGTGAAGTCAGACTCCTCATGGGTATTACTGCCAACAGTACGGACTTAAATGTGATCTGGTGGGGATTCCTTCCAGAGCTCACGTTCCCTCAGCCAAGGGGGAAAATACTTCGTAGTCCTGGAAAAAATGCTGTTTTCCAAGGAGCAGGTGCTGTGGTCTCACTGTGTAGTGCAACCCTGCAGTTAAGAGATGCCCTTCTCGAAGGACCCAAGGCAAAAGCCAACATTAAACTGCAAAGGGGTTTTCAAAATTAGGTTAAAACCAGGCAGCCACCCTCCCGCACTACTGAGGAGCAAAGCACACAACAGCTCCAGGAGCTGTTGGCTTGTTCTTCCTCTTAGGTGAGCACCAATGTCTCCTCTCGCTTGGTGGTAGAAGAAATAGGAACATTATTAATGCCTGTGACACGCCACCATAGATCCCTTGCACAGGGAGGCTTACCTGGCAGTTGGTATTCTGCTCTTAAAAAGGCAAGTCACTTACTTTGTTAATACATAGAAAAACTGCCTCTCAATCAGGGGCAAACACTGCCTCACTGTCACTAATCAATTTGTAATCATTTTTTTCTCTAAAAATCCTCCCAGGCTGAGCGCTGATTCACTGCAAGGGGAACTTTAATGGCCACGTTTATAATTCTTCCAAAATGAAGGTGTATAAACAATGCAATTGAAATACTGGTCCAGAGGAGTCTTAATTAAAAGCGGTACTGCCAGACGCTGCCAAATGTCAATGAATGTATAAAAGCTGCTGGAGCCCTTACAAGTCTTCCATCAAGTATTGATTGCAACTGGAGGCACGGTACTGGACTAAAAAGGACCCGTCTTATTGAGTATGACAAATTTTATGTTCCTATAATTCTATTTAAACAGAAGGTTGTTTTTTTATCCTAGGGAAAGGAGATATTAATTTATTTTGGCCTCTGTGCAGGCTCGAGAATTTTCTTTGCTGGAGGGCAACGCTATTTTGCAGCGCTGCGTGTGCACCCAAGAGCACCTCCTGGCACCTTGTGCAAAATCTGCTTTGGGAACTGCAGCTCCCAGGCAGGCTGGTGCCCACCACGGAGCCGTGGGGATGGATGGATGGATCAGTCCTGCCCACTCCGCTTTGCTGGAGGTGCTGAGCGCAGCACTGTCCCATGGGGATTCAGCTCTGGGATTGCCTCTTTGACGTGCTGAAAGTGAGGAGCGATAGTGTTACCTTTGGTGGAATGTCTTCCTCCTGCCGTAACCAAGAACTTCGGTCAAACTTTTCAATGCGAGGGGGCAGAGGAGGGTTTTCTGAGGTGGGGTCCGAGTTCTGCCTTGGCATCTCAGTGCGGTGAGAGGTCACCGTCAGAGCCTCCTGAAACCCAGCCAGTCCCTTTGCAGGCTGTTCATGCAGTGACTGAGACCCAGACAAGGAGCTTCCTTGGGATTTCACAGTGACCAGATGTGGAATCTAAGCACCAAGTCAAAACAGAACTATCAGTACAAAAAAAAAAAAAAAAAAAAAAAAAAAAAAAAAGGAATCAAAAAAATCGTTAAAAATTTGATTAAAAAAAATTTTGATTAGCACTTTGGATGCACTAAAAAGCCCCCTCAGTTCGAGATCAGCACTGTCTTGGTTTCAGGAACTTCTGATTTACATCACTTCAACGCAAGATCTATTAAAAACTACGCTTGCACAGCTCAGTCTTTTAAAATCATGCTTCAGTCCTGGCTGCTCCTGCGTGCGCACGGTGGTACGGCTCATACCGAGAGCCCCGCGCCGGTCTGTGGGTACCACCCCAGGAGCAGGGGCGGGCTGCTCCCTCCTGCCAGCTCCCACACAAACTTGCCCACCCCGGGCATTCTGCCTGCCACTGGCCAAATTTCCAGCTCCTATGCCTGCACCTCTAAAGTTGTGATAATGAGGTCTGGCATGGATTTTCCCTGTTAAAAATAAAAAATGAAAAAAAGGAGAAAACTATAATAAATAATAATTAATTAAAAAAAATCGTCAGGAATTCTGAGGCATAGATGGCTTAAAAAAAAAAATCTTGAGGCATGAGTTTCTATAGGTCCAGATAGCCCCTATCCCATGGATTAGCTCTACAGATCTAAAAGTTTACAAGTGAAAGGAATACTGACATCTGTTTTGGGAAATCTGAGAAATTAATAAAATTAGAGTTTGTGAAATCAAAGCTTCTTCCCAGGGCCCTGTGAAGCTGCACTTCTTTGATACAGCGGGGTTATAACTTTTATTTGACATTTCTACATACATGTCTGTGTACACATGTACATGTATCATGTGCATACAGGCATAGATTTGTATGAGTCTCCGAATTTCAAGCAACTTTTTCATTAGTGTTTTACTACAGTAAAATAGTCTTTGTAGCTGTTGATGATACAGGTTGCCAAAAAGGTCACTGAAAAATATTTGGTCATTCAGAGAGATTACAGTGAAGTGGGGTTTTTAACCCCAGTGTATACAGACCATGTACACTGGGCAAATAAGAGCTGCATGTTTAAGAGCTTTCCTGCATGTATTTTGTTTAAAGCTGGCATCGTACTGCTGTCCTACAGGTGCGCATACCACACGTGGATGGCACTTAGTTGGCACATTTTCCCAAGGAAAGCCCACCTGGACTTGGGGCAAAGCTCTGTACTTCCCTTGGAAATCCTTGCTGGTGTCTGCAGATCCGTGGGAGCAATTCCAGGGGCAGCACTGACACTCCTACACTTTTCGGTGGCAGAGTACCTACAGACCCCGTGGCTGGGAGGAACTTTTAAAAATAATGATGCCCCTCCTCTGTGACGGTCATGGTGATCTATGCCCTCCCCAGATGTGTTTGTGAGTGATGTCAACTCAATGGAAAACCAAAACAAAACCTTGAATTAAAGCAGCAAAGAAAGAAAAACCTCTTTCTGATGATCCTCAGCATCAAAGCGTCCTGGGTCTTTTGTACCAGGCGCTGTGGTTTTAGTCCTTTACATAAACCAGATCCAAAGAGGAACAGAGCAACTGCTGCACTGGACCAGACCAGCGGTTCCTCTCGGTCCTCCAGCTTGTTTTCTGGCAGTAACCAGTACGTGATGCTTCAAAGGAAGGTATAAACCAGCGTGATGTTTCTAACACATGGAGGTGACAAGGGAAATCCACTCATGAATGTAGATGCTGCTCTTACTCATGAATACACTTAAGGCTGAGAAACCAGGGAGCAAGACACTATTTCCCTTTACTCCACTCTCTTGTTACCTCTTTACCAGCACTCCCAGCATCCCGGCTCCAGTAGGAGAGCCTGCCGGGGAGGCACCATTACCTGCGGGTCCACGGGTCGGAGCAGGGGTGGGGTCCGGGCTGGCTGAACACCGCTAATGCTGAAAGACTCCGACCGAGGAGGCAGGTTGGGGTCTGAAATCCTGTTGGCCACTTTATGGGGCATGGCTGGCGAGCTCTGGCGATTGAGCCGGGAGCGCTCCTCCACCTGCAGCGAGACGGGGACAGTGGGTGAACGCCCCGTAAAAAGCCATTTCCAATTGAAATCCAAGGTTATGCATAGAGACAGAGAGGAAGCTCTTTTCTCGAGGTGTATGATATATATTGTACGATCATGGAATCCAAGTCACCCAGCAGATTGTGCAATAAATGCATTTTAAAGACACCAGAAGGACTATTTGTATTTACGCGCATAATTCATTTCTGAATATGAAACGGAGAAATAAAGAAAAGGCAACATCCCTCAGAGAGGTGTTTCTAGAATATGACTCCTGAGAAGCTCTTGCTTCTTCTCAAATGTATCTTTAAGCAAGGGGATCCTTTTCCTTCACTACTATAAACACCACGAGGAGTGCTGTTGTTTGATCTGAATGAAAGAATAAACACGGCAGCCAGAAAATGGATGGCTTGGATCTAGATTTAGTGGGTCTGGCTGACCATGTCATGTATGGAAGGGGAAAAACCTCTATTACTGATAGAGAAATAAACCCAAAGCCCACTGCCTTCAGTCACCCTTGACTGAAATACAGTGGTTTCAGCTAACCCAGACATACGTGCAATCTGGGTGCTCCTGCAGTTAGACTGTAGGCATTGATATTCATGCAGCATATGCTATGCAGAATTCTTCATACCTCAAGATCTGACGTGTATTTTCATTTACATATCATTAACATAGTAAATACCCTCAGCATGTCTTGATTCCACCATGTAAAAGGCAATCTTTAAAACAGGTCTGCTTGTAAAGAACCACAGCTCTTCTTTAAGTAAATAAGTACGCATGAAACAAAAGAGCCATTACATCAATAAAAATGAATCGTTTCCTCTTTTAAATAGAGCAGGAGCCAGAGTAAAATTTAGCTAAGAGATCTGTGTTATGGACTCTTTCCCTTCTAGTTGATGAAGGACCACCCGGGCCACCGCTGTGTCCTAACAGGTCATCACAACTTCCCCCGGTGCTGCCCACTGGCTAGCAGAGGCCGTACAGAGCTCAGTTCTGCGATGCTCATGGGACTGGATGCAACAATGGGAAGGAGAGCAGGGCAGGGAGGAGAACTCCCTCTGAACAAGGCAGCAGGAGCAGGAGTGCTGGGTCGCAGGCCTGGTCCAGTACATCTCCTTACGAGCCAAGCCTTGGCACCAATGACAGCAGGCAGAGACGGTGCCGGCGCCGCGTCCTCCGGCTGTTTGCAGGCGCTCTCCGGCACGCTGCCAAGACGTAATGTGCAGCTAATTATGGAGGACTTCAAAGCTTGTGTGGAGGAGAAGGCAGGAGAGTGATGAAATGGGGATGTCTGTGTACTGAGAAGGAGAAAGATGCTTGGTTTCCCACTACCAGCATCTCCTTGCTAGCACTTTGCTACACCAGCACAGCAGAGGATGCTCTTGGGATTCTCCAGCTGTACTCCATGAAGCCTTACTGACTCCACCATTAGGCAGAGAGAGGGGAAAAAAGCAGCAAAATCCTGCAGGAATTTATCATTGCTCTGGTGCAAGCCATCTCTAATCGAACTCAAGATTCCCCTCAAACAAGAAACATGTTTAGCAGCTTCTATGCAGGTCTCAGAGGAAAGCTGCTGATGTTTTAATACATTACTTCAAAGTGAGAGAAGGATAAAAGCCACGGGGACTGAAGGAGGAGCTGATGTGCGTGTTGGCTGCTGCAGAGAACAGCACAGTTCGTGACACACTGCCAAGCCCCAAGCCCCTGGGAAGCTCTTGAGCTGTGGGAAAGCACCGCAGGGCCTGGCCACCATGTGGAAAATATCCACGTCCCCTCCTTTATGCATGGTCCTGTCCAAATCCCTCCTTCAGCTGACCAAGTTTCTTTGTCATTGAGAAGTCAGACCTGGCTATCTGCATCACTTTGTTTAGCAAATACTGGTCCATAACAGAAGAGTCAGTAATGGAGAAAGCTGCTAATTACAGTACTACCACTTAAAAGCATGAATGCCACGTCCCTGGCTGGATCATCAGAGGGTCCTGACATGATGTCTGAAAAAGCCCAGCTAGTCCCTGCTTGTGAGAGGAGATGTGCCTGGGTAAACAGGGCAGGTCTGGGACAGAACCCAAGCTCTATCCCAAGTTAGCTTCCAGTGTATAACCCTTCACTCCTGAGAAGATGAGTAGAAGGGACAGCAGATGGGGATGTGCATCCATGTGTGGTGGTAGCACTGTTTGATCAGATTGGTTTGTTTAGCATTTTAAAAAAAGAGAAATCCATGACTGTGCTCCGGGAAAGCTATGGAAGATGCAGTACAGACTGGTTCCTACCTCACAGCTTTGTCTTCACCAACAGGCCAGTCCCTAAACAAGGGGATGCAGGGACACAACTGCAACGTGAGCAGCCAGAGCCTGACCTTTATGCTTTACCCTATGTCTGCAGGGACTTGGGAGTCACCACGTGGAAACAAGTGAGGGGGGAAAATAAGTGCATAAAGGAGTGGTATGAAGAGCAGAAAGGGGCATGACATGAGGAGAACTCAGCTGTGTCGATCAAGCTCCTGAGACAGAATACTTGAGACCAAAAAGCATAAAACCAAGGGCAATACAGGATATCATGCAAAACGATCAGGAAATATCCCAATAAGCTCTGCAGAGCCTCCAGAAATTGTAGGCTGAGTGCCAGACTTGCCTTTTCCTTGCTCCCAAGGGAAAATAAAGTCTCAATATTTCTGTTAGATTAGCATGCATGGGTTGGGTATGGAAATGGCTAAACTACAGCAAGAACCATGGTAGGCTGATTAATTATCAGCACAAGTCTATCTGTATAGCCAGCAAGGATGGTACTTCAATATATGTCATAGAATAGAAATATTGAAGTACTATCCTTGCTTCAATATATGCATCAAAGTTGCTGAATTGTGCTAAAAGTGGGACTATGCAGTAGATAAAACAGGGGATGGAGGCAAGAGGAGTAGTTTTGGGAAGTTCCCAAGGGTGTTGTGTCAAGGCAGTACATCAAACTACTGCTCCCAAGAGCAGAAAGATGCCACAGTCGCTGCTTTGAGCATTTCATTAGAAACCAGACAGAGCGACACAGGTAAAGAACAGATGGTCTGGAAAGCTAATTGGTGGAAACTGGAAAC
Organism: Athene cunicularia; assembly: GCF_003259725.1. NCBI lineage: Eukaryota > Metazoa > Chordata > Aves > Strigiformes > Strigidae > Athene > Athene cunicularia. The sequence goes on from NW_020799110.1 coordinate 5,900,869, forward strand.
GTTCCCCAACAACAGGAAACCTCGTCTTCCCTATGAATTCAGCAAAGGGTATGAGGCCACATTCTTTTGCTCTTATTCACATTGTACAGTTCCCAACGCCCTGATTCCAGTGATGGCATCAAAAAAAGACACCTCCCCTATGGAATAGAAGAAATGGGCCTTTATGTTTGAAATGGAAAGCTAAATCCAGCACTTTTCTCCTTCACCCTAGATAAAGATTCCTTTTTATATATCTTTGTTATAGTTTTGAAGACAGTGCCAGACATACTAATGTTCTAGAAGATCTAGAAGATTTATTTAAAAACAGGCAATGAAAGACAGAGTTTACTCTCAGCATTTCTGCAGATGGACGAGAGACCCAGCTCTGCACAAAGCCCCTGAAGCCTCTCCTGTCAGAGGTGGCTCAGCACATCTGGAATGTCTCATCTGCAGACTCATTTACCAAACCACTTCTTCCACTGGAAAAGGTGGAGAATGATGTTACAACTCCATGAAAATACATCGTCTGGCACATCACCACCAAAACACTCTGAAGACTAAATCGGAAGGGAATGAAGGAGAAACCCAAGGGAGTATAAAGAGGTGAAAAGAGTTTTTGACACCCACATCTATCTCTGTGATGGTTTAGAAAGGCTAAGAACTGTTTGTATTATTGGCCTTTGCTTAGCAATGGACAGCTGATTGAGTTTCTTGGGCATCTGATGCTTGCAGGTGTTGTGGGTGCAGCTGAGGACTGTCAAGAGGAAAGACCAGGAGACAGCTACATGTTGGATGTTGGATGCACATCGTATCTCCGCCAGCACTAAAGGTGCCAGACATTTGGCAGCAGAGCGATGATCCTGCTTAGTAGGAAGAATAGGCAAGTTATTAAAAGATCCTTCTGCCCAGGAGTAAGGTTACAAAATTAAACCAACTAAACACAAAGAACTTAATAGCAAGAGTGGACACCAGTGCTACTAGAACCACCAAGAAGAGATTAAGGAGAAAGAGTTTGCACATGATTCTGAAACTGCACTGCAGATAATGCATGTCTTCATCTTTTCAAGACTATTCAGTCAGGCAATAATTAATAATCAAGATCTCACAATTGTTACAACAATTCCCTCTTTTTGCTGGAGAGGGAAAGAAAATCAGTAATGTGGCTTGCCTTCCTGAAAATCATAAAAGAAAAGCAACCCCAAGACATACAGCCTTGAGCACGGGAGGAAGAGCTGTCTGATCCCTCTTTGACTATGGGGAACTGAACTAGTGATCAGCCAGGAACCCCCACTACAGCCACCCCCTGCATTCACCCCCGAGCCCCAGCAAACTTGTGGACATGCCAGGAAGGAGCATCAGGAGCTCCTGGCATGTCCACAAATCCCCAGCTACTGCTGAACCCCTCCAGGAGGGATCCATCCTCCTCCTTGCATGCCCTCATGGATAAACCTCCTTCCTCCACTCTCTTTGCCTGCACAAACGTACACACAGACGCTCACACACTGCACTGAACTGGGAGCCTTCCAGCACAGCTAATGGCATCTGCTGGAGGCCAGCCCAGCAGAGTGCAACCTGCCATATGTACTTCAGACCAAACCTTGAGCCCAGCCCTGCGGATGCAGACAAAGACCACCACGTTCCTCGCTCTCGCCTACCTCCTTGGCCCACGCTGGTTTCTCGCTGGCATTTATCCCTTCTTTGTAATGGTAGAGGGGTTTCTTCTCTGCTGGCCTCTGGTCCTGCCGCTGCTGCTGCTGCTGCAGGGAGACCAGGTAGTCCCGCTCCTGCTGGAGCTGCCTCTGCAGCCTCTCCGCTTGCCGCTGCTCCTCCAGCTGCTTGCGCTTATACTCCTACCCAGAAGAAAAGACAGTGACACAAGTGCCCAGCCAGCCTGTAAACGCGGGGCTGCAAACAGCAGAGTTATCTGTTTGGGTGGAAAATGGGGCCTGAGTATCTGAAAGCCTATTTTCTGGCAAAGCCCATTGATTTGAAAGACTTTGGGGACTGAGCTGAAAGCATCCTGGAGGAGAGACAGTTGGGAGGACAGAGCCAACAAATTCAGAGTTGTGACGCTGGTGTTGACACTCTGCAGCCAGCGAACTGCCCTGTCTGTTGGGAACGGGGGGTGAGGGTGCTGCCTCGCCAGGGAAACCCTGCGAGACCCTCCAAGGGCTGATGTCTGCTTAGGAGTTACCACTGACTTTGCCCAGATTTTTCTGGATGGAAAAAAACGAAGGATCAATCTGATCAGGTGCCAAACATCACTGGGTTAGACAAAACCCAAATGAATCCACCTCCTCTGTAGGACTTATTGTTTGTGGGAAGGGCTGCACAGAAGAGTCAACTGTATGATCTTTCTGGATCCCTACTGCTCTGTGAGGTTTAATGAGTAAGTCATTTTGAAAGGGCTTTTTTAAAAGGCAAGGGCTTGTGTGAGAGTTTTTCTTTTCGCTAAATAAAATTAATAGCAAGAGCAAAAAAGAATAATCCCTGTGGACTAAAAGAAAACGCAGTGAGAGTTAAGGGGTAATTCAAAAACAAATTAAATAAAAAAGAGGGCGTCTAGAATGCAAACAGCATAAGGTTATACACTGGTCCTGCGAGAAAATGAAAATAAAAGCCTTTGCTCAGAATATGAAAACCCACCCATGGCAGAGTGGGTTTGCTGAGTGCAGGCACGCGACAGCTCAACCACACTCCAACATGCTGCAAACAGCCTTCAAAATGACATGGCAACCCCGGGGGCTGCTCCTCTCCCGAAGGCACGAGCATGCTGGTGTGGAAGGGACACACGAGAGCGCCGTGCACCGCGAGGGGACCCAGCCCAAAGCGGCGGCGGGGGAACCGAGGCATGCTCACAGCCACGGGGTCCCCTCGCCTCGGCACGGCCAGAGGTGCTCGGGGGACGTGGGTGCACATGCGGACACGACACAGGCAGAAAGCGTCAAGCGTGGCCGGGGCCTCCTATTTACCAGAAGTAGTGCTTGCTCCTGCAACAACTGCTGCTGCAGGATCTCTAACTGTCTCTGCTCCTCCTCTAACTGTCGCCTGATGTATTCCTGGAGGCATGGGCAGCAAGGATCAAAGGAAAAAAAGAGAGAGAAGGTGAAAGAGCCAGTATTTCCCAAGAGGAAGGAGAATGAGGTGGGCATCCACATCCACCCTGCCCGAGAACTGTCAGCAATCGGCCCGGGCACCCTCCATCCCTGTCCAAAGAGCCCAGGGTATCCACCACTCTGCAAGGGGCCTCTGGGGGTAAAGAGTGAAAACCACTGGGAAATGGCAAACATTAACTGGGAACACCACAAAACCCCACCCTGGGAACAAGCAGGTGGAAAAAACCTGCATCAAGTGTTTCCACACCTGTGGGCCAGCAAGTGGATCCACACAGAAATAAATGATGGCAGTGAAAAGCAACACACGCGGTGCTAACAATTAAGCAATTTGTTCTCAAGTAGCAAAAAATAGAAGTGTTTATGAGAAAAGCTCTGATTAGAGGAAGAGGCATCTGTGACAGGCGATCACCCTGCTCCCGCCGGGTTACCTGCTCGTGCTCTGCGCGCCGCCGCTCCTCCTCCCGCCGCATCTGCTCCTCGTAGTGCCGCCGCTGCTCCCGCTCCTGCTGCTTCCGCAGCTCCTTCTCCCGTCTCTGCTGCTGTGGGGGCAGGAGACACAGGTCAGCACCCCCACTCCTCTCCCTGGGACCTCACAGTCCTTTTCCTCATGACTTTCAGGAAGCCATCTCCGCCCAGTGACCCACAACGCTCCCGCCTAGGCAAGGAGATGTTTGGGTGGTAGAGGGGCTTCTCAACCCCACGCCGTGCTCACGCACTCAGAGAACCCACAGCATCCTCCCGGCCAGCACTGGACCGCGCACCCATCTCCATTTCTTCTCCCACTTGCAGATGAAGCCACATGGCCAGCGCATGGTCCCCACTTACCAGCGTGCCCCACCAGTGGGTTAATCAGGCCTCAGACACCCGGCAAGTGTGGGAGGTGTGCACGAGCCCAGCACTTATGGGGAGCTTGTGTCTCAGCCCTAAACCCACCTGTGAGGATGAGGGAGGGTGCTGGGGAAGCTACTGCCTGCTGAGAGGGGAACACATCCCTCTTAATGTTTGTGGAGACCAGAAACTAACACAAAAAAACCCAAGTCCAAGGGTTTTTCCTTTTTGAAACACAAAACGAGCTTCCCGTGCTGTCCTCAGGCCACCCCAGCCTTCTCCCTCCTGGGTTGTCACATCCCTATTGCTCAGCTCTGTAGAATCTCTGCCAAGAGAAATCAGGGGCATTTTGGGGTGATGATGACCTACAGTGTGCTGTGAGCCATCCAGGGTGCCCTGGGCACCCAGGTGACACCTGCACCCCCCACACCCCCTGCTTTTCACCCGGTGTAACTCCTCCAGCTACCCAAACCACCCTGTTCTCATTGTGGGAGGAGCAGGGGCTCGCAGCAAAACGCTGCAATGCTCTGCCAGGGAAGCAGAGGGTCCACAGACTGCTCCGCACCGCAGCCCACACCTGGCACATCGGCAGAGGGCACTCAAATGCCAATATTGGCTACTGGAGCTCTGCAGCCTGCCAGAACTCCATCACGAGCTGGGTGCAGCAACATGCGCGCAGCGCTAACAGGGAGGCAACCCACTGAAGCATAAACCTGGTCCTTTATTCTCCTTTTTTCCTTTTTTTTTTTTCTCCCCGTTGCCGACACACAGCAGCTGAGCAGACTGCAGTGGCGAGGCAGGCACTGGAGGGGTTGGCAACGCCACACATCCACTAAATCACGTGGAGGGCTGGGGCTGGCAGCTGACTACACGGCTCTGCCCAAGGAGCTGGCTGAGCGAGCTGGAGACAAAGATGCAGCCACTTCAAACTGCTGCTGCTCTGCAGTAAACCTGCACGCTCTATACAGATGGATTTGAAATCTGTATCTATACAGATATCTTCTATGTATCTACAAAGATATCATCTACATAGATATCTATCCCTATTATAGATATCTATCAATAAAGATATTAGACATTATATAGATCTATCTCTAGAATAGGTATCTAATACAACAGATCCATCTATTATAGATATTATAATTCTATATCTATTCCATATTCTACTCTACTTTCTATTATATATCTCTACCTCTCTCAATATCTATAGATATCTTTATAGATAGATAGCTGTAAAGATAGATATACCTATAAATAAAATGCATAGATATTTTAACAAACGCTTAGAGACACCCCCACATTTCAATACAGGGAGGAGCTGTCTCCTTGCTACCTCCTCATCTCCAGGTAACACCCAGAGCCGCCCCGCGCAGGGACTCTGACGATCTCCTTCCTCCAGCTGAACGTTCGAGCCGCAGCAGCACAGCTTTAGTGCCACCTATAGCCATATTTATCAGCGCTGTTCCACTCGCCTCCGGGAAGGAAAATCGCATCCAACCTGAAATAACCTGCCAGCTCCAGACTGCGGCGTGTCCCACGCCAGGCGCAGTCACTCGCGCTGCCCACGTACGGGGGGGGTGCATGTGTTACTCCGCGCGTACGCCCGTCCTCGCCGCGCGCAATGCCAACGTAGGGCTGTTTGTAGGTTTTTTTGAACTCTACACTAGAAACTGCAGAGGATATGCCACCAGGTCGCGGCAACTCTGCGGCAGTAACGGTATTACACGGGATCTCTTGGCTTTGCCAGCACTCCCTGACCTCTGCAGAGGGGGCTCTTGGTGATGGTCACTGTTCCCATGCACTCAGGAGCACGGATCTTTGGACTAACAGGTTGAATAAACATTACTCTGAGCTTCCAGTCACAGTGTATATCGCACTGGTTCTGGGGTGGATTTTAAAGTTGTTTGTTGTTTTTTTTTTTTAGTTAAAATGGCATGCTGCTGAATAAAGCACATAATGCTTGTGTAGGCTGGGCTTGGCTGGCAGGAGGCAAGGCCCTGAATGTCACAGTTATTTCTTAAGTAAAAATCACCCAACTGGTCTTTATTTCCAATCCAGCTGGCAAACAAAGCCAAAACCCTCCAAGAAAGGAGACAAAAGCATTTTTCCCAGGGAGGAAACAGCATACCACCATCTTTCCAGGGTACCATATGCCCAGCAGCCCCAGTGAGCTTGCCTCACTTCTGGCCTCACTCCTGCAATGCAGCATCTCACCACCAGCCTCCTCCACACCTAAAAGCCTATTTAACCCCAGGAGCTGGGAATTGAGCCCCCCAGAGACAGTTTTCTTTCAAAGCCAGGCCTGATGCTCTTCTGGATATTTAAAGGATCTCTGCACCCTGCTGTAGCCAGCCTCTCTGGGCTGAGGCTGTGAGCAGGATGCAATACATACATTTACTGAGGGCAGGAGCACAGTGCTTCCCTCCAGCTCAGCAGTGGTTTTGTCAGGTCACTTTATAAGCAAGTCATTTGTCACGGTTGCATTATGAGCACCTTCAGCTAAACACTTCACCGCCGTTTCAGCGGAGTGGGGTTGACTCGGCAGCAGCACAGTCGCTCAGCTGCCTTGCCCGTACAGTCCTGCTTTGGCAGCTGGTGAACATCTGGAGAGGACCTGGCTCTGCAGTGGGCGAAGCCTCCAGCAATGCCCCCATCTCCTCTCCACTCTGCTCATGCCGGTGCCAAGCAGCACCAGGATGATGGGGACCCTGTTTGAAGCAGGAAGCAAGCCCAGGGAGATGCAGCTGGAAACTGCATGTGGAAAGGAGATTAAAAAAAAAAAAAAATAAGATTCAAAGATCTCCTTTTATTTGCCTCCTTTCCTCCCTGTTTTCTGTCCTCCCTCTCCCACTGCAACTGTGCACTTCCCCCATTTCTCCAAGCTTGAAACTACTCTGTGTATTTACACTATCCAGATCTATTATTCATGCAAGGCAAGAGCGCCAATTAATTAGGCCCGCATTTATATAACTCTGCAGGTATAGCTATATGTAGCTGCTTGTAAGCCAGAGTGGGATCTTATTTGCGCTGCACTAGAAATGACAGGTTTTAAATATTGATGAGGGAAGACACACGAAGGCAAAACCTCTGGTGGAAAGGCCCTTGGAGGCCTGGCATGAAACAAGGACTTCAAAGGAGCAAGCTCACTTTGCTAGATCAGACACATTCAGGATGAGCAGTCGGAGAGCTGCAGCCACCCCACAAACCTGGTGAGCTCGGAGAGGCACCAACACTTGCAAGAAAAGGCTCCTGGAAACCTTGGCTGCTGCTCCCAAACATGAGTGTGAGCCAGCAAAGAAGTGGAAGGGGAATTCCAAGTGACAAATGAAAACAAATATTCTAGGTGGTTGTGTTGTTGTGACAGGCTCATTTATCTGTGCCACCAGGGAAAGAGTAACTGTGGCTGGAACATCATCTTTCCTGACACACCAAGCACTGGAGCACAGAGAGGCGTTTCCCACCGGTAGAGAAACTGGGTCAGAGCTTCCCACCACGGCAAACGGGAATCTGATACACTTTGAACCACTGCAGGAGCTTTGAGGCAGGATCATCAGGAAGGGATGCTCCATGCAGGAAAAGGCTTATGCTTCAGAAACTATGAGTTCTACACGCTTTCTAACTAAAGAAAAACTGGAGAGACATAAGGCTTAGCACATATCTGTACTACAGGAGCTGCTGTAATGCAGGTCTCCTTGGAAATGGGTACAGGACTGCTGCCAGGACCACTGCAGTGCCCCCATGTACCCACAGTGCTGTGAGGACGTTGTCATCTTAATGAAAATGTTCCTACAAGCTATATGACAGCTGCATATGCAGAAGAAAATAACAATTACCATTTTAGCTAACCTAAGTTTATCTATAATTAATTGCTGGTATTTTTTTGCATTGCTTTGTAAGAGCTTTCAGTAGACGGTCTTCTGCTGGTGAACATACAAAGGAGCTGCAGCAATTTTTTACTCCCTAAACATCCAGCTCTATAACTGCACCGAATAAAACCTCACATGCAAACAGCAAGATGCTTCGATTTGCGTTGTACATTCCCCGTAAAGATCTGACCTTCATTTTATATCTAGAAAGGGAAAAAAAATATCCACAGCATGGCAGACAAATGAGGTTATGTAAAGCTCTCCCTGACTACATCTGCCCACTGCTGCCAAGGGGTCTGCACAGAGATTTGTCTCGCAGGATCCCTAATGCTCCTGACCAGGAGATGTGTTATTCCTACAGCTCAACTGGGGTTTTGGTGGTTAAGCTGGTGCAGCAAGGCTCATCCTGTGCCAGCAACAAACGGAGGGCTTATTAGGGAACTATATATATCTAATATATGTATACACAGGGAAAAATTAAAATATATTCAAGCCTATTCACCCTTCTGCGTTACACAAATATTTTCCTTAGTGCTATTTGATCTATTGATATTTAATTCTCTAATTTGGGGTGTTTTTTTGTGGTTAGTTCTGGTGCACATTTTGAATTCATGAGACCAACCTTTTGCACGAGGGAAAACAAAGCTGCAACTCTACTCCCATGAAGGTCCCAGTTTCAAAGCCAGCTTAGGGATTTTTACTTCCACCGCAATTAAAGACAGCTGCAAATCTAAATCTCTTTGGCTTCCTGGAAGAAGATTCATCCTTAAAGAAGGAAATCAATCAGCTGTTGAAAAAGGAGACCCAACCCAAGCATCCAATAGATGCAAGGAGGCACGCTAAGGATGGCAGCAGGTCTCTGGGGCAGCACAAAGTGCATCAACAGTCCACTAGAAAATTTCCTCTCTTGACTTTTTTATATATGCATTTGATGTTATTGTCGGAGCAACATTACAAGATGGTGGAGTTCCCCTAAAGGGCCCTAAAATGAGAGGTACTTTTTGAGAGGTTCAGAATACCGATTAGGAAGATCAAGATGACAGAAAAAAACCCCAGGATTCCTTCATTTTGAGCTCTACTGTGTGAGGAAACAGAAATGGTAGGAGCGCTATCCCTGGCAGTATTTAAAGACAAGATTGCAAAAACTACAAAAAAAACCCCTACTGAAGGTCTGCGCTGACAGAGGAATGGACCAGTTATCCCACTAACAGGCCTTTCTCCAGCTCTTTTGCTGTGTATCTCCAGTACAAATTAACTCCAGGCATTTTTGAGCTTGGCACCATTCTGAGTCAATCCTTCTGGAGCTGCACTTGGGCCCAGCTGATGCACTCGCTCACCCTGGCCACCTCCAGAGCATCTTATGATGAGTTGAGGCTCTTTCTATAAACACAGTAATATGCCTGGCAGTATTAAACAAGCTGACTTAAGAAGCCCCAAAAGCCACCATCCCCAAGTGTTTATTTGTCCTGGATGCTCTATTGGATTTTAAAGGTCAACTTTATTTTGAAAATACAGCAATCTGAGTCTTTCACTGGTGTCTCCTCCCAGAGATCTGCTGGTACAGTGCTGCCTACTGGAGACACACCCCATCTTAGTCAGACCATAAAGCTGCATGGAAAAAACCCTGTTCCCATTAACCAAAATAAATCCAGAGCCAGGAGTCAACAACTGAAGTTAGTGCAAAGACAGCGTAAGAAAAAGCAGAGAGGCCAAAAGGCAACACCTACTGAAGCCCCTGGGTGTTATTGTGCTGGATGTGATAGCTGGAGTAAAACTACAGTGACATAGATGGAGGGTGCTGGGTGCCTCGGGCGGGGGTATCAACCTCTGCACAGCTGTGACAGCCGCTGGTTGGTACCTCTGTCTGGCCATCAGATGCTTCCTGCCCAAAAATATATGGGAAGAACAATGACCAGATTATATCCAGCCCTGGCTGGCTGTGCTAGAACTTATGGGACAGTCTGGGGGTACAAACCCTCCCTCCCCAGGGCAGACGCTGGGACTCCTCCATGAGCAGGAAACTCAAGGGAAGGATGCTCAAAGCTGCTTGCGTGGCTCCTCTACCCCACGCCCTGCAGGAGCAACAAAACTTTCTCTTCGATAATCTCCGCCTCTACTATTTCTCTAGTTTTCCTACAGCAGCCCACGGCAGATACACGACACCTTGCAGCTGGCAGAGCCCCAGGTGGCTGCGCCGGGGAGCGTCCCTCCCAACCGCTGCCGCAACCCACCGCCTTTGCCACAGAGCGTCTGTACCTCTTCAAGGACTCCTGCTTTAATCCTCACCATAGCAACTTGGCTATGTTTCTTGCTTGCCACGCAAATGGTGTCTAATAGAGAGAAGAGATCATTTTAGCCTGTGGCTGGAGGTGAGGCTAAACCTGGCTAGACAGACCTGAGAAGGTGCCCTGCCCTCGTCCTGGCTGAGCCCACGGTGCCGGTGATCATGCCGGTGCCCCACGCCAGGGCAGGCAGAGGATGCCCCTCTGTTACAGTCCCACTGTCCTTCCCCACTTCTGCGACATGGCAGGAGCATGAAAATGCCTCTTCACCAGCTTTTCTCTAGAAGATAGATGAACCTCCCTTTCAATTTAGGTCCAAAAATTGCAAGGCAGTAGGGAAGGTGGCAATGGGTGAAGAGCCCAAGGGGGCTGTTAGAGCCACCAGAAACAGGCATTGATTTTAAATCCCGGCTATGGTGGCATTAGCTTTTAATTTCATGGAGGAAAGAACGGGGGGAACTGGCAGAGCCCAGGGGGGCTGTGCACAGCCTGGCCCCACAAGACAGCACCACTGTCGCTCAGGGCAGAGCTTGCCAGCTTAGCAAGGGGATTAGTCCTCCATTCAAAACCTTCATAGGAAGAAGCAAAGAGAGAGAACAATTTTCTTCTATGTGAAGAGAACATATTAATACAGCAGCAAGCATTGTATTCATTACAGGATTGCAGCTAATCTGGTGTCTGCTTTTATTCTGCTGTTGTTCTGCTCGCAGCAAGCCGACTGGGACAAAGACAGAGCCAGGCTTCCTTATGGCAGTCCTCAGATAAACATCCATCGGGGCAGGGGATTTTGGGGTGTGTTTATGTGCAAACCTTGTCCTCTCTCCAAGCAGCTCACCAGCTCTGGGAAGGGTGCAGGACGCAAGGAAAGCCTGACCTACAATGTATTGAGCACACGATGCTCTGTACCCTGACAACATGACAGACCTACATATTTACCAGACTGAAAAAATGCTTCGTCTGCAATTTGCCCGTATTGGTTTTCACCCCAGAGGGGCTCAAGAGGACCACCTCGAAGAGGAGCTGTACCATCACCATCATCACCACCATCAGCTGCCTGAAATTCCTTCCTGTCTGTGCCCCTGGCCTGAGGGCATTACCCAGTGCAGGGGGAGTTGGGTTAAACATAACAGACACTCTGGTTTATGCAAATTAAGGGGGTGGATGCTCTAATAGTCCATTTACTGCAAGTCCTTTTTTTCAGACATATCGGTGACCTCTTTGGAAAGCTAATTTAATTACCCTTAACATATGAACCCTTTAATCAGACAGTTGGGATGAGTTCAGTGTGAGGCAATGGGTGTCTGTACAAAACCCCATCAAAAACCCAAGAGCAGGGGAAAAGCTCCCTTATTTTTTAGTGGACTTCTGCAATCCAAGAACCAAGAGCTAAAGCAAGTGCTTCCTACAGAGTATGCAGCCAGGCTGAGCAGCTCAGGGACACCCAAAGTCACCCGGTCAAATCCTGCAGCTGGATTTTAAATGGGGTGGATAATTTTATGACCGATTGCATTTGTAGCTGGTATGTTAAGACAAGGGTAATGAAATCTTATGCTTCGGGGCACATATGGATCATTGCACAAGTCAGGCAGGCATCTGCCCCTCCCCTGCAAGAGAAATTGTAATTGGCAAGGACCGAAGTTGAAATTAGAGATTAAAGGGGACACAAGTGGCATATGGATCTGGGGAAAGGGCAAATGGAGTTTTTCAGCCTCTTCTCAACTGTAACAGTGCACAGCAGCACATAACAATAATGACCTTGACAGATGCCTGGACCAGTAAGAGTTTTGCCCACCTCAACTGAACACAGCTATCACCTCAGTAATGGGCTAAGCCTGCTCAGTAGTTTCAGGGATCCCTTTAAGTTTGGTATTTCAAGGGTTTATTTATAGCCAACCAGCTCTATTACCTTCAGGAGTTGGCAACACTTAACTGTGGTGAGGAGAGTGGCTGGAGGCGGGTATGCAAAAATGATGAACAGGGGAGTTTGACCAGCATTAACAAAACATTTGAGGTTACCGACTTGAGAGGTTAGGACACGATCTTCTTAAATCAGGCTGAGAACAGTCACTTGGGACCTGCTACTAGAAATCAGCCCAAACCAGCCTCCGCCAGCCTGTCGCTCCAGTTACCTCCTCCAGCCTTCGCCGCTGCTCCTTCTGCTCCTCGATCCGCTTCTGCCGCTCGGCCAGCAACTGCCGCTTGTGCTCCTCGTTCTCCCGCTGCTGCTGCTCCAGCTGCTGCCGGCGCAGCGCTTCTGACCGCTCCTTGTTCGCCAGCTGCAGCCTCAAGAAATCCCGCCTCAGCGTCGACTCCCCGGGCAGGTTTAGGATGGAGCTGCATAGGAGAGAAGCATCAGAGAACATCCCCTCCCCACATCCTTAAACCTTTGGCCAGGGGGAGTTCTGCGTGATTTTTCTCCCTTTCATCCCAACAGCATGCAAACACCTGACAGAGGTTGGGCAGCAGCAGATGGAGGGATGGGGGTATCACAGGGCAGCAGACACAGCGCTCTGTTCACGGCTCACCAGTAATTTATTTGCTAAAGGCTTCCTTTGCATGAAGTTTCTAACCAAAGCCTCTTGTGCTGCAGTGGCACACACTATATTTAAGTGTTCACAAAGCACATTTAGCATGAATCACTGCCAGCTATTAAAATACTGCATTATCTTGGTGAAATAATGCAATAACCTGATATTAATTACAACGGCTCTGAAAAATGGCACCAAAGAAAGTTCCAGCCCTGATGAGCTTGTAGCAGCATCGGGGCAGTTTCATGGTGAAAAGTGACATGGAAAGGGGGAGTTACACTTGGATGAAAGGAACCACGTTTTAAAGAGTCTTCATTAATTTCATCTCGCATTTTTTCCACATCTGTGTACCCACACTCCCACGACAGCACCACACCAGATCCCACAGGCAATGGGGTACCTGGGTCTTCTTCCCCAGCTTTTGGCTAAGGTCATCTATAGCATCAGTTTACACCCACGCACGATCAAGCAGAGGGAATATATCCTGTTCTGTCAGGGAACAGGACTCAGTGCTCAAACTGTCCTTTTTCCACTTTTAGTTGACATGAGCCTGTAATCCAAGCTGATTTTATACAGAGTTATAGAGTCATAAGGGCAGAAATGAAATGGTGATTCTTACCTGGGCTCTCCAGAGTCATTTTCCTCCTCCTCCTCCTCACTTCCACTGTACTCATACTCTGTCTCATCTAGGAACAGAATTGCTCATTAGTGCCCTTTGCTGGACTCATTTGTTTTTCCAGCAGTTGAAAACCCCAGAGCTCTGAAGGCAGAACAGACAACTCTCTTTTTCTCGCACGGCAAGGAATAAGCAGCATTATTTCTCTGCATATTCTGTTTTTACGAGGTGCTGCAAGGCCAGGGAAGCACAGGTGGTCTCCCTGGGTGCTGCCACCTCACATGCCTGTGCTGGCGGGGAAGGGGGATGCAGTCCCAGCCAGAGCACTGCGGGAAGCACCAGCACAGGGGGCAACAGCCCCAACAACCACAGACACTCAATAGGAAGATTGCAGGGTGTCCATAAAATAAGAATTTATCCCCATACGACAGCGAGTGTCTCCTTTCCTCAGGGGGGTTCTTCAAAGCGAGGTGCACCACAGATATTCAAGCCACAGGCCCTGGAAGGTGGGATTTAAGTACGGCTCTGGAGGCACCAACCCCTCTCTCCCTAAACATATGCTCTTCCTGTGCAAATCCATGTATTTTCCAGGCAATGAAGACATCTACATAAAAGCACAACTGCAATGTTGCGCTACATACTGTGATTTCTACTGGGATACCATCTTTATCAGATGAAGGGAATGATACTAAAAGAAAGGCTTGCATTTATTCAATTACTCTCCATCTCTAGGGTCTAACCTTCATTTGCCAGACTAAACACATTTAATACTTCACTGGGATCCCGTTTTATTGTTTTGATTGTAGTGAAATCTATTACAAGGGGCTGGAAGGTACACATGAAAAATTAATACCGCTACCAATAAGAAGAGAAATAGCAACATATTAATTTGCTGGATTCTACAAATGAACTTTCAAATTAAAATTCAGTTCACAAGCAGCTGAATACTTTAACAAGTTTCTTTGGCTATCTGATCTTCCTTTCAGAGGACTTTGATAGGGCCTGGAGAGTTCACTGAAAACATTCAGTTTAATAGGTTATGCGTAGTCAACGGAATGCTCTGGGGCAAGGGTCTTATCTAGATGTTCATTTGCACAACTCTGCTCATCACTGGTGTAGCATGAATGTCACATAGATCAACAGACTTGGCATGGAATACGTGAGCTGGGAAAAAAAATCAGTTTAGCAGCTTCTCCCTCCTACACGCCGCTGCATATATATGCAGACGTAAATTTTATACACATTTTAATGAATCAAAGCTTAAACGTTCCGTGTGGAAATTATCACCTGGGCAAAATAAGACATCATTTTTCATCAGGGAAAAAAGGATTTAAAACCACTGATTAGGTCTAATGACAGTCATCTGTAGGCTTTGTATGAACACCAATTGTTTTGTTACGGATACTTATTTTCGTTTCAGTGACTGACAGGAATCAAATCAAAACAAAATCATCTGACCTCAAGCCCTTAAGAAGCGTGGACACACAGAAGGACCACAGCTATTTAAGTCAACCAGTCTGCGAACAAACTTAGCCACCTGAATAAGGGAAACTGGTACTGAGACTCTGAGCAACCCAGACTTCCTTGCCTTTCTTCTACCCATATCTTTCACCCGCAAGGATGCACCTTGGTCTACACTAGGGATCTCCAAGCACATGGCAGAGGTCAAGGATTGCCCAGAGTGCTGCTTCTCCACTAACCCTTCTTGCTTCCCCACTAACCTTTCTCGCCTCGTTTCTTTTTAGTCCTGTCGATGTGGTCCTTGAGCTGGATGCGGACCTGCCTTTCGTTGGGCTGGTCTCGGATGAAGGGGTGCTTCATCAGCTGCTCCGTCGTTGGTCTCTGGCTGTGGTTCTTCACTAGGCAGCTCTCAATGAAGGACTGAAACTTTTTAGACCTGGCCAAGGACAGAAAGAAAGGTACAGAAAAACCAGGTAAATATACTGATTTTCATAATTCAAAAGTGAGAAAGCGGCAGGTATTTGAGAAGACTGTTTAGCTGCTACACAGTTCTTGCTCAGATGCAGCCCTCCAAGGACTCCCGTGACCTCTCTGTTGATGCTTAGCATTGGTCTCAAAGCTGTGCCATCACATGTGCCCTCTATCACTTCATCCTCTCCCACTCTTCCCCATGCATGCTCCCAGCTATGCACTCCCAGTGCCACTAGAAGAAAACACCATTCTGCTGAGACTGAAGAAAGCTGGGAACCATCAGTATGACCAGGGAATCACCAAAACCAGATGTCATCGGTGGCAACCGAGCAAATGCAAGAAAGGGGTGTTCCTCCCTTCCCTCTGACCTATGAAACTGCAGGTAGAAATGAGACAACACATACAGATATAAATGCAATTCCTTAATGGATTGTTTCTCATATTTTATGGCCCTGGGCAGTGTTTCAAGAGATGTACCTTTCTGAAGTGGGACAAGCTAGCTAGCTTGATGGGCTTTAGATTTAACCACCCAACATTACATGGCTTGTTAAAGCTCAGACGACGTTTGGGTGATGCTCGCTGCCTGCAGCCCTTCCCTGCTCTTTTGGGGAGACCCAGCAGCATTACTAACCCACCAGATCCTGGGAGCCACCATGTCCTGGTCTCCCTGATCACGGATCCAGGCGAATGGGACATGGTCTTCAGGCAGCATGGATTGGGCAGAGGTGGGAACATGGCTGTGGGTGGCAGAGCCCAGCCCCTCCTCACAGCCTGCCTTCCCACAAACAGTTAAATTCAATCTTGGCTAAAACAATTTCAGCCAAACCTTTAATAAACCAATTTCTCTTAGTCTCAAGTATGGCATATCAAAAGTTTTCCTGGAACTAATTTCACCATATTATAAACCCAAGAGAACAGGGATTTAAAAGAAAGAAAGATGTTGACAGGCCACTATAATCTATGTGGCTTTAGCAAATAGGAAAATGAGTGTAAATTAATGTCAGAAGCCAACAGATACTACAGAACTGCATTAAAAGTAAAACAATAAGCTTTCAGGGATTTTACTTTTAAGCTGTCAGACTAAAAGTGATTTATCTTTTAAGTGCTAATCCCTACAAACTGAGATGCAAAAATAAAATACACTACTGGATCCAATTAAATCCTCCCTCCAGCTTTATTAACGAGCAATTCTTCCTTCCCCACCTTGCCTCATGAAACTCAGTGTCTCAATGTATCCAGAAGGGACAATCCATGCAATGCTCAGAAGAAATCCGTGTCTAAAATATGATTCTCCCCTGTTGGTGTGAAGCTGGAGAGACTCCAGTTTGGGATGTGTGGTCTGGAGCATCTGCAAATACGGTCTAGGTGAAGTAGCTAAAAAGTTATCCTCCAGTAAGGTACGGGTTTGCCTGTCTCTTGGGGATGGGGGTCCCAGTGCTCTGCAATGTCCCAAGACACTTTTGCATCCTTGAGCTGGCTGAGCACCTACAGGCAGCAGCCAGCTCAGGCCCCTGGTTTTCCTGAAATTTTCCTGTCCAAAAAATCCAGTCTGTCTGGTGGCACAGTTCAGCCCTCACTGGAGCTGGAGCAGAAGACAAAGGCTTTCTCCCTGGCTCTCATCCAGGAGGATACCGTGACACATCTCCTCCCCTCCCCGGGCACAGGTCAGCCTGTCTTCATGAAACACGTGCTCCTCCAGCTCCCTGAGTTTATAAAGCTTAAATCGATGTTTGCAAAGTCTTTGCAGCTGCTTGGACGAAGTGTGGTATCACAGTACAAATATCACCTCATTAACAAAGAGGTTTTGCCATCTCTTATAAGCACTGCTAAAGTTCACGTTCATTTTACCTGAGAAATGTGGGAAGAAGAAAATAAAGCTTCATTGCTGGCTGAATTTTATTGGGAAATAAAATTATACCAAAGACTCCAATTTTATGGAAACACGACACTATTTTAAAAGAGAGTTCAAGGATTTGGTAAGCAATAAAGGTATTTTCCTCTCTGGGATTTTCTGTTTGGGGCAGCTCCCATGCCTGTGTTCCCTCTCAGCTTTCCCTGACTTACTCTCAAAGGTGCTAGAACCACTTTGTTATTTCTTTCACATAAGGAAAAGGATGGTCTGCCTGCCTGGTGTACTTTTATGTCTTGCTGCACACAAAAGCAAGGATAAACTCAAAGTTCAAGCTGAACCTTTCTTCATTTTGATTTTCTCTTGTGATCTGAGCTTGTGAAAACCATCCAGGGAGCCACTGTGAGAGCCAGGTCTAACATCTCCAATCTTCTTGGGCTGGGCCTGCAGAACTCCAGGACCCATCCTGGCCAGGCCCAAAAGCTCCAGCTGAGGACAGCAAGTTTGCCCAGTGTCCTACTGAAAAGGCTGAAAAAAATTGCTCTTAAGGTATTGTGGAGCCTGTGGAGCTTTGTCCGGATCCTTTGGAGCTTCTCATTGTGTTGAAAGCTTGCAAGACAAGTTTGAGCTGCCTGGGGTACACGTGTCCCAGCTCTGGTGGAGATCAGGGATCCCTCCTTGCTCATGGAGGCGTAGCAGAGGCCAGGTGAGGGGTTGAAGCTGGAGTTTCATTACACTACGACTTCCCAGGTGATCCTTCTCTCAAAGCACCTGGGATGCTGTCCCTGGGCAGACAGCACCATGAGATGTGCAAAGCTGAGACAGCCACCAGTCACGCAAGGGGAAGGTGGTGCTGAGGAACACCCTGGCTTGCACAAAGCACACCTGGTATCTCAGAGCAGGGACTGAAATACAACTTCCACCCCAGCTCTGTTTTAACCTTAAGGGGATGGGGAAATGTTCTGCTCAAAAGCTGCTTTCATCAGCTCCCCTCTGCCTGCAGGCTGAGGAAGCCTTTGCTGAATAAACAGCACTTCTGTACAAAAAATAAACTCTGAAGTCTTGCAATCCATTTTGTGCTGTAGCAGTGAGGATAATGAAGCAGGAGACTGGTGATCTGGCAGAAAACAAGCGTATAAACTATTTTCTCGGCTGACTAATGGTATCCTCAAAAGTCTGTGCAAGGACAGTGAGCATCTTTGACATCCTCTGCAAAGCCAGCCAGGAAAGGCTCCCCTTCTCCTGGTTTGGTGCTGGAGCAGCTGATGATCAGGCTGACAAAATTAAGATGGCTCCTGCCAAAGCCTGGGTGAGTTTTTAGGGGCTGACCCTAAAACCCCCACAATATGCAGCCGATGCAGAGGACTCCAAGCTCCCCTTGCACCTCTCCCAACAATGAAATACCTGCTGCTGTGGCACCAACGTGATACCTACCAATTGCTCTTCTCTTTTTTTTTTTTTTTTTTTGGTGTGTGTCTTCAACAAGATAATCACAAATTCAAGGAATAAGGCAAAATTTCCCTCCTTGAGCTCAGCCTATCCAGGAGCAAGGGGCAGTGCTGTCTCTCTAACATCTGGTAGATTTTTCCTGACCAAACCACTGCTGAATCTGGGGCAGGCAAACAGCACAAACCAAAGATAAGTGTTTTTAAGGACTCCAGCTCCATCAGTACAGAACATACAGTAACAAAACAACATCTGCTGGGCTTCAGGAATATTTTCCCTACAGGTTTTTATTGACATACCCTGCTTTTTTTTTTTTTTTTTCAAAACAGTGATGTATTTTTTCCTGCAAAATTTTAAATTAAAGCCCAAACGAAGTACAAATCTCCGCATTCCTGGGTCTTCAAGATAAACTATCCTTTTTTTGGCCTGGATGCATGTTTCCACTTGAAAACAGAACCTGACTGGAAAGAAACAGGAGCCAAGAGAAGTGTCATCTGGCTTCAGGCTGCACAAACTGCCTTGGAAAAGCCAACTCCATGCTGTGAAATAGCAGTGTTAGAGAGCACTCCCCTCTCTGCCTACCTAAGAAGTCCCCCATCCCATGGTGGTGACTCCTTCAGACCAAATTGCCTCTCTGTAGGAGACCAAGACCCAACCTGTGCTCACCCGAGTGATGCTGGAGACAGTCACCAACCCCTGAAGCTATACAAACATAAACACCAAGTTCCCAGCGTGCCTGGGCTGCAGAAACAAGTTGCTCCAAAAACGTTTTTGCAGTCACTGAAGATGAGAGACTCACCACTTCTTTGATTTCAACCTCGGGGCCGGGTTACGGGGGATGAGGAAGAGGGCTCTCATGGGATGCATGTCACAAAGAGCTGCAATTTGCAAGAAGAGGCATTAAATGTGGCACAGCATCTCGCAGACCCACCCCAAGCTGTCTAAAGAGAGGCTACACACCCAGAAGGGGAGACCTAAGTTTCCTCTGAAAGACCCGCAAGGCAGGAGGATTTACAGTGACAACCCCCCTACAGAAAATCCCTGGCCTGGCAGCAGCCTGGAGCTCAGGTGAGAGCTGATGTCCCCAGCCAAGTGACGTGTGTGTCCCCAGCACTGACTGTGCTCCTGCAGCTGCGTGTCCTCAGCATCTGGCCCAGTGCTGGGAGCAACTGGCCCGGAGCACCACATGCAAACTGTGCCCTGCTTTATTTACTTGCATTTACCAGCACACAAGGACAGTCCCAGGATAACCATAAAAACCACAGCAGTGTGACTTGTGCAGATGCGCCGACTGAGCTCAGCGTGCCACTACCTGTGTCACCACCTGCTTCCAGTCCTCCACCCCTTCTTCATCTGTATTTTACTGGAGGAAATGGAGTCCCAGAGTGCTCAAGTGACTTATCTGGAGTCATACAGGGTCGTGCATCTTTGTTCACTGCCCATCCTCTGTGCCATACTGCCCTGGCAGTTTTGTGCCCATGGACCCTGTGAGCCCCAGCTCAGTGAGCAGAGGTTGCTTGGCAAAACCTTTGCATGGTGCTTCTTGCAGAGAACTGGTGCTTTGCAAGGCCCAGCACATTACAACCCAAGGTTATATTAAAGCAGAGCCATGCATCTACTTACGGGGAGCGCCTTCTGCCATCTCAATGGCTGTTATCCCCAAAGACCACAAGTCACTCTGTAAAAGAGAGCAGAGGGACATAAGTGATGCAGGGGAGCACTGTCACAGCAGTGGGCACTAGGCAAGGGGTAAGCGTGGCTCTTCCCAGCCCAGGGTGCTCAGCCCTGTGAGCTGTGTCTCTCTGGCCCCTGCAAACCCCCTGACCCACAGCTTGGGAGATCGTCTCATTCTTCTGCCACGTGCTGGAGCTTTAGAAGAGGCTCCCAACCCAGCTGTTAGCCCAAGATTTATTTCAAAACCTTCAAGGTGGTTTTGGTATGGGATACGGCCACCCTGCTGAGGCACTGCCCCCAGTAGCTGTGGTGAGGACACTGTCTGGGGAGATGCTGATGACCTGAAGGTCCCCTGGTGGGGGCATCTTAATGAGCCCTGTGCACTAATGAACAAACCCCCAGTTCCTGAATGAGCCAGTGACAATCTACTCCCTGGCTTCACGGTTGGGGTAAGCAGCAAACCTGGCTGCTGGCTCCCTGCTTAAAGCTGGATGATATATATCCATGGATTTGATACACCTCCACAGAAAACAGGCTGTCTGGAATAGATTAAAAACATCAAGCACCTTGAGATACCTCAGGAGGCTCCTGTATCATGGACTGCTCATTAAATGGGAGCCTGAAAAAGTGGCGTTTTGCCAGTGGAAGGAGAAACGGACACTTTTATTTACCCTGTTCCCAAGCCCTGCTCAGCAAACATGGTTGGTTGAGTCGCCTGAATGATCAGAGCACAGAGAACACGCCTGTTTGGAAAACTTTGATTTCATGCTTGTATCACTCTTCCTTCCATTTTCTCCCTCGCAAACAGGGACATTTGTATCCCTGGCTCCCTGTCAGTGAGCTCCCCTCCAGCACCTCCTCCCCACCCCACCATCACTCCTGCGCTGCGGCTGCACCTCCAGATCTGGTAACGAGCCCCAAAGGACGGCTCGGCTCTCCCGGCAGCAGCAGAGGCACAGACAGTACGTGCCTGGTGAAAGAAAACGAGCACCTTCCCTCACGGCACTGCTGCAATTTGTTTTTTTGGCAGAAGGTGGCTAATTCGTTATTTTGGACACTGTGTATAGGTCTGCTAATGATGCACAAGCCAGCACTCGCTGCATTGGGAACAGGACCCAGTCTCATGTTGGTGCCTTCATCTCAAGTTTAGCCTCTGACCCATCTCCAGGGGGATAGAGAGACCTGCCTGAGATGGGAGCAACAGCCAGGGCAGAAGCTGCAGGTGCACAGGGGACCAGAACAAGCCTGACGCTATGTAGCTGCAGCTGTTTGCTGGAGACCAGCTAAACTCCAGTTAGCACATCAAAACCAGTGAACGTTGTAAATAGGTACCTCTCAGAATGGGTGGGACAGACTCTGCCTTCCACCCTCCCTCCTGCACCTCCAGCTCTCACATCCTGCTCGCCCCTCACCCTGCTCTCTGCCATGTCCCTTCAGTCCCACTGCGGTTTTCATCTCTCCATTTCAAGAGCTGCCCTTTCCAAACTGCCTCAAGCCTCTGAACCTGCAATTTAGCAAGTAAATCCCAGAAAGGTTGTTTTTCCCAGCACAGAACCCCAGAAGCTCAGCCACAGCTGGAAAGCACCTCCTGGGAGAAGCACCTTCTTACACATACCATCCAGGAAAGACAATTTGGATTTTCAATTTCGAGGCACTTTTCCTCATTTGTAAATCAAGTTCTCCCCTAAAAAATGCCGTCTTTGCTACACATCTTTGTACCTGCTTAAAAATTCTCTCTCAAATCTTATTTCCAGTCCTTTCACAGGACAGTCTCATCCATTCTTTGTTTCTGGTCAGCTGGGATTTCTGCTGCATACTTAATTATCGCAGTCTTTCCACATGATTCAGCACGCATCACCCCTTCCCTTTGGGTTGCCGCTGAACTCCTTCCAAATTCCTAGTGTGTCTTTCCATATCGAGGTGCTCAGTATTATATGCAAGATGCTAAGTGATCTTAAAGCTGGAGCAATACAGAAAGGGATTATCACTTCTCTAAGTCTCCCAGAGAAAGCAGAAAACTCAGCAGGAAGCAAACATTTTATAACAAATTGGAATTCAGGGTTTGGGGTTTTTTTTGTTGGGTTTTTATTTTTGAGTCTGAAAAGCTTTTCAGTTCACCCAGCAAAAAGATGCTGTGCTAGTATGTTTGCATTGCCTTGACTTAGGAAGGGAAGCAAGCTTCCTTTCCCCCCTGCCTCTTTCTAATCTAAGCTTATTGACAAGATAGCTCAAAAGAAAAAAAGGAAGACTGGCTGGGGGAAAAACCAACAAATAACTTCAACAATGTGGGGTTTCTATTTGTTCTTTTTTAAAGTGGTTTATTTTTGTGAGGAGGTATTTACTGCCTCCTTCCATAGATTACACAGGCATCTCTTTCTGGTTAAGAAAACAGTGAGATCAGAGGCTTTTTGTCCAGCAGATTAAGCCTGCAAGGATTCCTTTTTTCACCCTATAAATCTCATCTTTCTTATTCACTATTTTAAGGCTAAACCTGAGAGGATCTGATTTGCAACCTTTTTGAAAAAAAACCCTGTAATTTACATTCCCCCC
>NW_020799110.1:5923584-5946727 GCF_003259725.1 Athene cunicularia
CCCCCGACTTCAAAGCAAAAGCATCAGGTGCAGGGATGTGATCTGGGGTACAAGACTAATGTCCAGCGGCTCTCACATCAACATGGGCTCCAAAAACACCCTGCAGTGAGCGTGTCGGCAGAAATCAGCCTTTTGTTTCATATCCCCAGCCAAGGGAAAATGGTCAATGCCAACTTGAGAGACACAAGCGCTCGGCTTGTTACGAGCATTTGGTCCTTGGGGACAATAGAGGGATTCTGGTCCCAGCACTTGTGCATCCGTCAACAGCATATTAAAGTGCCCTAGTTATTCTGGAAAGACAAAAAAAACCTCAGGGGCTTCTGAGGGTAGAAAGTAGTCTATGAAGATATCAGTTCTTTTTTTAAAAAAAATAAAAATAAAAAGCTGTGATTAATTAGAGTGTTGCACCAGGCAGCTCTCAGTGGAGAAGTGGAGAGAGCAGCGAGCGCAGGCTGCAGCCCTGCCATGAAGCACTGCCATCAGCAGAGTTGAGGAAATGCCTGTTTAATTGGTTAATCAAAGAGTATTAAGTAATTGCAGATTAAACTATTTCTACATGTCCTTATCATTAATGATTTATGTAACCCAGAGTCTGAACTTGGACTGGAGAGCTGCTCTCTGGAAAATCATCAGTTCAAATGTTGTCTGATGCACTTAAATAGCTGCGATACCAAAGCATCGCTTGGTTACTTTAAAACCCTTAACCTCTCAGAAATTTCTTTTGAGTGCTTGGTAACTGCACCCCAAATCACACCACGATGGTGGGCGGCTGCACTATTATATTGTAGTGTCCCACTGTTAGGATGGCGCTACCTGGCTCCACACCAGAGGGTCTAAAATCCCTTTTTGAACACCACCTTGTAAAGCAACCTCTTAGCACTCACAGGAGCAGAGGTACAACGTGTTTTATATACGTCTGAGCTTCTCCCCACAAAACTCATGTGTCAGTGTCTTTCTCATCTCTCTGGACATGCTCAGTGGACCTTAGGGGATTTGGAGCTAGAAATTCAAGTTCTGGATGCTTAAAAAAAAAAAAAAAAAAAAAAAAAAAAAAAAAAAAAAAAAAGGAACAAAAAATCAAGGGACATTTCTACAGACATGGATCCAGAAACTTGCAGCAGGGCAGAAACAGCATAAAATATATTAAGCTCTGCCTGCTTTAAACATGAGACCTCGCTGTAGCTTGAATGGGCAGGTGGGACTCATAACCCTCCTGCAGCCCTGCTGTGTGGCACGGGGCTCTGTGCCACATTATAACTCAGCAGCAATGTTGTGCTGCCACCGATCCAAAAATAAACTTCAAACAGGCTAGAGACACATGTGAAAAGTAGGTCAGCCCCCTAAATGTCTGATTGTGTGGCAGCCTTCAGATCTCCCTGCAAATACCAGCCTGAAGGCCAGAAGATGTGATTTTGCCCTCTCTAAACCTGACTTGACTTCTCTCCAGAGAAAATAGAGCAAATACGACATTGTTTGACCATAGTATTTAAACGTGCAGCACTGAAAAACAGGTTAGCAGGTAGGAAGCCTCAGTCTGACACCTTTCTCAGCATGGGGAAAGACTTCATCACAGTAAATTTGGATACATGAACTGCACAACAAAGATTCCTGTTGGACCTGAACTGGCATCTCAAAAGCTAACAGCCAGAAAGCAGACTACACTGCTTGTCAACATGTTTTCCGAAGCTGCAAGAATACACTAAAATCCTGAGTGCTCAAATTCATGGTACTGGGGCGTAAAATCTGAGATCGTACCAAGCACCTTCTTCAGATGATCGCAACTCTCATTGCAAGCACCTATAGACACTGCTTTTATTTTTCTTCTGCCTGATTAGTAAACGTGTTAAACTTTGCAAAGATTACATCTGTAATGACGTATAAAAGAGTAGGAAGATGCTCCTTCAGGTACCTTGAAGTCGTAAGTGGCATCGGGATTTTCATCACAGGCAATGACCTCGGGGGCCATCCAGTAAGGCGTTCCAATGAAGGTGTTTCTCCTCCCCACCGTCCTGTCCAGCTGAGCGCTGACACCAAAGTCCACTGTGAATCAGAGAGACAACAGGGCATCGTAAGGGTGGAGACAAACCTGAGCAACGCTCTTCTGTTGAATGTAAAATGTTGGGTTAATTCAGACCAACTCCCCTGCCTGGTCAGGAAAGAAAGATGCGGCCACAGATGTTCCTGTTTGAGCTCTGCTGGGATCAACAGAGGTAAATCAAGGACAAACCCGATCATCTGATGTCCAGGGTTTGTATGAAACTCCGTGCCTTTTCCTCCTTGCCAGGAGGCAATGAAAAGAAATCACAGCTCTTCATACTAATGAGAAACAGGGTTAGCAACATGAATAAGCAGCAGCCTTTGTTCTATGTTTTCTCATTTGAATTAGAGCCTGCCAAATATTGGTAGAAGCCTCATTTTTCTACCTAAATACTTGCTGGAAATGGCAGAAATGCAAAAGACTTAAGGAACTGAGGGCCAAGGACAAAGGCCCATAGGGAAATGTCAAGCAGAGAGCTGCAAAATGAAGCAAAACCTGACGAAATCAAATCAGTGAGAGAATACTCTATGGTCCACTAAGTTCACTTTGTGCAACACAGTGTTGGAGATTTGCCCTCGAGAATTTCCCCTTGGAGGGGAATCTTCACCAGCATAAAGTCAAATGAGCTGATGGTACCATCTGTTAAGATGGGGTTTTATTCTGCTGTAAAGAGAGGTGTGACATGAGAAAACAAGGCTTGCACCTCACTTTACCAGTGTAAGGGATCTTTCATCACTAGCATCAATCAAGACACACAAAGGCAGCCTTGACATTGGTGCTGGACAACTAAGGATATCAGCACAACATTTGTGCTGATCTGCTGTCTTCCATATGATCATCACATGAATGCCTGGTCTTCTCCAGGGTGACTAACACCCCATATAAAATTCAAAGCAGTTCTTGCCCTCTCCAACAGGTTAGCTTGGAAAACAAGTCTAGATTCTGTCACAGTAAACTGAATGGATTCTGAGCCTGTAAAACACTATTATGAAGCTGTGGGAGAACAGCTTTTGATAATGTCTGGTGATGCACACAGGGCAACTTTCAATCTGGGGCATAAAAAAATGATCTGGATTGCTTGACCTGTATCTGATCTGAACAGAAACACCACAGCAAGTACATCTTTGCATGCAGAACTTGGCCATCAAACACTGACAGTTTAGCACACAGCACTTGGTCGGCACCCAAGGTCATGTCATTGAGGCTGGCACATGAGAAAACGGAGTGGCTCTTAGTATCCATCCCCTTTCTCCAAGTCGTTTACAAGTCGGTTTTGCTGCTTCTCTCCAGCCAGCCCACTTGCAGTTTCCAAGAGCTCTAACCCTCTCTTACCTAGTTTAACTTCTGCATTTTCCGTCAGCAATACATTCTGTCCCTTGATGTCTCGATGAATTACTTTGTGCTGGTGTAGATGACTCAAGCCCTAGAGAATTCAGAGAAAGGTTAGAGGAATCCAAGTTCAAAGCATGTTATTTTCTGACATTCCTCCTCAACCAATTATGCTCCAAAAATGAAAGATTCACAGTTGGAGTTAAGCACTTGCGAATGCTTTTGTTTATCATGTGTTCAAAAAACTGTCCTATGTCACACGCTGGGAGGACATGCCCAGCGAGCGAGACGCCCACCGACGGGCTATATGTGCCACAGTGGGTGCTCTCCGTTGCAGGAGAACCATCAATTCTATAGGGATTAAATTCAACCTTTCAGTTTCTGCAGGAACCCATATGAATCCAGATTCCTCCGTAGCTCTAGCCATATTTTCCCCCATGTACTCCCTTGCCTGAGGGAGCCATTTCTGTGGCAGAAATAATAGAATGGTTTTCTCTCCGTTCCGTACTTCCACCCCCCAGAAACTGAAGAAAACAATTCTTTTGTTATATCGGTCCAATAAACTGGACTTCAATAGACCAAAAAGCTTGTATTAAAAAAGCTACCATGCAAATACAAACATTATCACTTGCATATAACCCTATTAGAGATATAGCTCAAATGAAAAGCCTGTCTCAAAGGCTAAAGGTAAACTAGCTTTTCTGTTTTCTGTGAGCTTTTTTATTAGCTCATCAATTTCCTTCTGCAACCTACGTTTTTTATTTCGTTCATTTATTATTTCAGTTTCAAAGTAACATCCACCTATATCGCCAGCTTACAAAAAACACAGATTACTTCAAAACCTAGTTTTGCATTAGGTTTACATTTCACATTAAGCATTCATATTTGAGAAAGAAAAAAAATTTCTGCTGTCACTAGTGGTAGTTATTACTCATTTTACACTTGTTACCTTGTGGGACAACACCACGGAATAGATTATATCTGTATGGGAGCCTTTTATAGCTGTGTTATACCTGCACCTTGGTGCATTGGAGGCAAAGCAAAAATTTCACTGAATTTCAATAAATCCTTTAACAACGTGGGATCAAGCCTTGTGTTAGGAATTACAAGTGACTGTCAACATCTGAACAAAGACTGACCCACCTTCTGCAGCACAAAGGTGGAAGTCTTTCATCACCTGAAACCCTACGGAGGTCACCAACCAACTGCCCCAACGTGCGGCCAAAATGTGAGCAATGACACTTGATGGTGGCCCTGGGACATGACTCTGTGGCTGGGTTCTGACTCACTGCCAGGGAGTATTTTAAGAATACACAGAGCTCATACATTTAAAATAAGCCCGTGTAACTGTGGTTTCCTGGCACTGAAAGCAGTGTCTGCACAACAACTGATCAGCTACAGCGCCAGCATCTTCTGCACATCATGTCGGTGCAGACAGTGGCATTTGGGGTCAGCAGAGAAGTGCTGTGTCACCTCCGGACACCAGCAGCAGCCTCAGCAGCTGCGTCAGACATCTCCTTTCAGAGCTATTTGGCCTCGTTTTCTTTCATAGAATCACAGAAGCACTTAGGTTGGAAAAGACCTGTAAGATCATGGAGTCCAACCATTAACCTGACACTGCCAAGTCCACCACTAAACCATGTCCCTAAGCACCACATCTACACGTCTTTTAAATACCCCCAGGGACAGTGACTCAGCTACTTCCTGGGCAGCCTGTTCCAATGCTTGATAACCGTTTCAGTGAAGAAATTTTTCCTAATATCCAATCTAAACTTCCCTGGCATGACTTGAGGCTCTTTCCTCTTGTCCTATCATTTGAATGGCTCCTCTACAGGTTTCCTTCACAAGCCCAATATTTCTGTTTTCTCTTGAACAAAATCTCGGTTCATGAAGCAATAAATTTTAATGTCAGGCAACCATTATGATCACATCATCTGACCTCAGCTGTGCAGAATGCAAGCAAGCCTTTATTGAAGCTGCCATTTCCCAGTACATGAAATTCTGGAACAGCCCATTTTAAGACATTCCAGTCAAACATTTATCTTGTGGGTATAAAAGCTGCAGCATCCTCATTAAAGCCAGAGACATGTGGATTTAATAAAACAGAGGGTGCTTTTTAATCATGAAGATTCTTTCCACAGACTTTGTGAGCCCTCACCTTTCTGTTAATTGAAAATGTAATTTTATGTAAATAAATCTTTGCCCTATTAATACCAAAAGAAATTATATTTTTGTTAAAGGGAAAAGAGGGTTAACAGTCAGGGAACTAACAGAGCTAAAGGGCATTAAACAGGGCTTATTTATTATGCATCATACAAGCACATGAATCATTCATGCCTACTGGCACCAAAGAGGCTCCAGCCCATGGCAGCGCGGCAGCCACGAAGCCTGCAGAGCCAAAGGCTTCCCGTGTCCCCCCAAGCACCAAGTGCCATGCTCCAGCAACCCCTGACATTCAGCTCCCTCTGAACACGTACCCGTAAGATCTCTCTGCAGATGTATGCGATCCACTCCTCCTTCAAGGTGTTCCCCTTCGTGTTCTTGATGAGGTCTGTGACAGAGCCCGCGCCGCAGAACTCCATCACCAGCTGCCAAACGGAACAAAAATGTAATTACTGCAACGATACCGACGGCATCCTCCGGGCTGCCCGACCCCAGGTTAGGACCCTGATGCTGGCAACGCAGCTGTGGGGCCACCACAGTGCTAGGCAGAGCCACCAGGACATAATCTTGAACCTGTCAGCTTGTAATCCATGTGGGGTTTGTTATAAAAATGAAACAATAGAAGCCTTGAAGGCTTGAAAGGCTTGTTGCTCTCCAGAAGGTTGGGAACAAGAAGCAGGAATCAGTCCAGTGCTGAAAATCATCAGAGGAAATCAGAAACTTTGAAACCTTGGAGCCTGCTGCTACATACCCTACTTTATACTTATGATCAATGTTTAGTATGAACAGCAATACAAGCAAAACTATCTCTTTTACGTGATTCTTCAACTCTGAAAATGTGAACGCAACAAGACAGACGTTTGAAACCTTCCTACAACCTTAGAAACCAGGTATACCTTTCATTTTTATTTTTTTTTTTTTTTTTTTAATTTTTTAACCAGAAGATCTTTGGTTTTGATCACTTTTTTGAGCAGGAAACCTTCCTTGAGGAGAAGCTTGCCATGCAGCTTCATGCCTCCTGGGAGAGAGCTGGTGTCCTGCTGCTCAGGTTGGTTCAAATGAGACTGGGCACCACCACTTGCACCACTTCCAAAGTTTCATAAATTCAAATATAGAAGTACAATGATCTAACCCAGGGCCAAACTTAATCCTGTCATTGAGTAACTGTGAAATAAACCTTATAAAAATAGCACGGGATGTGTGTCTGCCTCCCAGGGGCATCACGGATCCCCAGGGCATCCAGGAGCCATCAGTGTGCTCCAGAAAGCCAGCACAGCCCGTGTATGCAACGAGCCTCCTCCAAGACTGTGCAGATGTGAAACCATGTTTTCCAGTTACATCAGTGTTTTACTAAAAGACATTCTCTTACAAGTTGTGCCTTGCCAGATTCTTCAATGTGTATGCTTAAAGTTTCTTATCACATGAAGCTCACATGGCATTTAATGTTCTCCAAGCAAGTGACATCACTTTATTAAAAGCACAGGCCAAGAGGAGGAGAGAAAGGAACTGCAAAAGGGTTACTGCTAAGCTAACTGCTCAAATGCAGTCATTTAAAAGATGAACATAAATAAACGATCATAAAATCCAGGCATAGTACTGCTACAAACCTTCAGATTAAATAAAATACTTGGGCAGACTATACCTTAAGTTGGCTTTGACCATACTCCTATTTTTATTTTGATATCGTTTCTCTTCTCTTCCTAAATGGACAGCTGAAAAATTCTTTGTATATCCCTCTTATGTCAGGAAACCGGCTTCAAGAAATAAATGTGTGGCTAGTGAAAGCCTTTGCCCTGCACAAAGGTAAGGAACACCCCAGCAGCCCAGCAATCCAGCTGGGTCACTGGGACACGGCCTAAGTCATGGGTTACTCATTGCTCACCAAATGAGGAATCATGGAGCAACTGGTTTCAAAGTCCCTTTTCTTCACTTTCTTCCCTTTGAACAATTGACATGTGGGGAAATCAGTGCCTGCATGTGCTTCTGATTAAATGAACATTTGGGATATCATGGCAGCAAGCTTGGAAAGGAAAACCCTGGATGGCTGAGACAGCCACAAACACTTTCCAACCCAAGAGGCTGCCCTCCCCAGTCCCTTTCCATGGGAACTCATCCACAGGCTCTCACCTAGGGTTTGGAGCAGGAGGAAGAGGAAGGGCATGATCCTATGTATGGCAATCACAATCTTAGAAGAAAATGGAAGAAATCCCATTAAAAGTACACAGTGCATCCATTAATTTGCCAGATTATCTTTACGAAGCTGGCAGTTCACTCGGTCCGCTACTCTGCCCTTGATTTCCACAGAGCAAAGATTAATTTTGCACCAGCTGGTGAATAATACGGCCACCTGCTGATGTATCCCAAATCTGTAATTGTGAAATCTCCTGGAGATTAAAGAAAAAAAAAAACAAAGAGAGGGAAAGAGAAACTCCCAGGGGGAGTGTTTCCAACTCAGCTTTTAAAGAGCTGCACAGTCCCGTAACATCCATAGGAAAATATCCAGCCCCAGCAGATCTCTGGCAGTAGCAGCAGGCTCCAGGCCCAGCTGGGCAGGGGCCAAGGGGGCTCAGCAGTGTGCACGTGCTGCTAACAGCAAGGCTCTTCCCGAAAGCTCTGCCACGAGTTCTCCAAGAAAACAAGCAGCAGAAAGATGATGAGTCTGCCTGAGCATCTCTGTCCCCACTGGAGAGCTGATGGATGCTCGATGTGATAAACTGCCATTTCCAGAAGGTTTGGATGGAATGGGAGGAAAGCTGGCTGCTGTGGCACTTAAGATTTTATAGTTTCCTTTGCTCCTCAGATGGAAGGATGCTGCAGAAGTCACAACTACAACTCACACAATGCAGCCTCCAAAGGGAGGAAGCGGAGATGATGACTAAGGCGTCACACCAACAGGCCAGGTGAGACCTCACCCACATTGTGTGTCCTCCTGGGTGATGGAGCCCAAGAGCAATAAATGCACACTGGAGCAGGGAGAGGAAGAAAATGAGGTCTTCTCAGAGGACCTAAGGACTTGTTCAGCCAGCCAGGGGATGGATGGCTATGGGATATGAGTGTATACTGTCAACAGTACGGAATGGTAAGCACCAGAGAGGGAGAAGAACAAGGTAGATATGGGCATATTATCCATATATCAGCACCCTACAGGTATAATTAGGTTGGAAACCAAAAAACATCCTTCCAGGAGAAAAGGGAACAAAAGTTCCAGCTGATTTTAGGGCAGAGCTTAGTATACTGAGGAAAGACTTCAAATGGCACTTATACTAAGATACCTTCTTATGTCCCACACCTCTAGGCGAGTGCTTTGCCCTGCACACACTTGCATCATTACTGATCTTGTTAAAAGATGAAGTCATGATGGGGTAAGACAATAAACATGAAATGAAGATTGAATTTCTTTAACCATAATTAAAATTATCATCAAGATGGGCTAAAGGTAAGATTATCTTCTGAAATTCAATTTGCAAGGCCATTTATTGAGGAAGTATTTTTAAACACAGTTCATTTAGCATTTACTCACCTCTTATATCAGAGTGACAGCAAACTTCATAAACAAGGCAAATTCAGAAGCAGCAGCTGTAAATCTCTGTGTCCTGCTGTCTCATGGATTTTTTTGTTTAAAAAGCCTTTGCAGCTTTCAAATCAACCACCACCTTCCCCAGTTTGGGAATGGCCGGTAAGAGCTCTGCTCCCATCACCACTGTACATTACCTGGAAGTGCTCAAACTAGAGCATCTCCAGTCAGAAACCCCAATCCAGCTGATGGTGAACTGCTCCAGATTGTACAGAGGAACCCCCCTAAAATAATTCAAATTCTTTATTCTGCAATGTGTTCCAATTCCTCACTCCAGGAACAATCTGACTTCACTTTTTTAAGTTACAGAAGACAAACACGCAACACCCCCAGGCAAAACGCTGCTGGAAATCCTTCTTGCTGTGTGTGTAAACAGAATCCAGGTGCAATGAAGTCGCATCCGCACAGGCCACCCAGGCCTGGCTCCCTTGCAAAAGGGCCCCTCACACACATCGTGGCACCTAGAGCCAGTGATGGAGCAGTAAAAACTGCCGAGACATTCATGTGGTGCAGCAGCAGAAAAGCTGATGGCCATTTTGGAAACAGAAACAGTCATCAAATTGGTGGGTTTTTTATATATATATATATATATATATATATATATATATTTTTTTTAAATATATATATTATATATATATATATATATTATATATATCAACTCCTAAAGAATACTTATATATATAAAATAATTTGTAGGAATATAAGCACAGGTTTTAATTGCCTGGGTGGGTGCCTGGGTGGGAGCAGCGGGGCCAGCACTGCTCGGCTCTCCCCTCTTCCATGGCAGCATGGAACTGCTCTTGCACATGTTCATAAATAAATGACTTGCCTGGCTGCGCCCTGCCTGCACCTCCCTGCACTTTGGGGCCAGCCAAGCAGTTTGTTCCCCTTGGGGAGCCGGCGGGCAGCTGCAGCCACGGGTCCTGAGCAGGCTGAAAGCTTTGGGCTTAGGGATGGCAGTGAAAGGAGCTGGGCTCACAGTCTTGCAGTGTTTACAGCACTGACATCGTTTTGAAGAGGAGTGAGAATGAAATAGCGTTGGCTTACTCAGCCAGACAGCAGCAGAAAAGCTTGTGCTAACCCCAGGCTCTCGGCTGGGGGCTGGAGGAGCAGTGCCGCTCCCCCCGCACCTCCCTGGGACTCCAGAGCTTGGAGGGACTAGAAAGAATTACAGCTCAACCGAAAACTGTCCTCTTTCAAATGTTTAATGATTTAATTCCTCTGACACGAAGTATCAGCAACTGCCAAAAAAAATTCTTCAGTGCCTATAAGCAGAATAAGAGCAATCCTGCTCTGAGCTGCACAGGTGCAACCAGTGCTTCAATGCCTTGTGCTCCATTTTCAGTGGAGCCTTGCTGCCCTGTTTTTGCTCTCCAGATCCCCGCTGTGACTCAGTTCATACCACCCTGCAGCAATTCAGTGGGCTCCTACAGCTCAACACGGTGAAAAATCACGTTGCAACTACGCGGTGACAGCCCTGAGCATTGCACAGCTGCAGCGGTGCCATCCTGACTTAGCCTCTTGTCCTACATCACCCTGGTTCATTCTTCCCTAAAATTGCCCTAGATTACCGGCTGCAGAGGACGCACCGGGGGCCACCGCATCGTGCTTGCCACAAGCAGGTATTTGGCAACCTGCCTATTAGGGATTTTTTCCCCCTTTCGTGCCAGATGCAGCTCCGGGCGCAGGCAGGGTTGCCATGGCAGCCATCCATCAGCAGCCAGCGCTGCTGGATCTCGGGGACCACAGCGGGTGAGCTCTGCCCTGGGTGGGTTCTGCCCGGGGCTGCCACCAGCCCCCTGCTCTGCAGCCCTGCCTCTGCCTGCCACCCATGCATGGTAGGGCTTCTCCAGTCATGGTTTCAGTGGTCCATGGATGGCAAGGGCAGATGACAAACATCCCACTGAGTGGCATCCCTGTCACCCTGTGGATGTACACAGTGTGTTAACATAGGGGAATGAAGCAGGGAGCCTGCAGCCTCCAGCAGCCATAGGGGAGAGGGATGTGCTAGGGATAGGGGAGTGGCCTTTGGGATGGGGTCACCTCCCCCATTGAGTTCACACTGCCTAATGAATGCCCCATCTTCCATCGCCAAAAAAAAGAAACCACCAAAATATCTCAAAACAACCTCCCTGGGTTATGTGCAGCCTGGTAACCCATACCATAGATCTGAGGTGAACAAGGGGCATGAGTTTCATTCCAAGAAGCAGCAGTTAATTGATTAACTGGGTCCTCACCGTCTCCTGGTCATTTCCCCGGTTTCTGAAGCCCACCCTCTCTTTGCCCCCTTGCACCACAGGGTCCCCCAGCTATGACCCCATTGTCTTAGTTAGATACAGGCACAATCCCTCCCAAAGGCCCACAGCACCCCCAGAAAGCAACACTTTACTCAATATAGAAATAAGCCTACCTCTTACTTTATTTTTTTTTTAATGTTCTGGGTTGCCCCTATGACTTTTACTTCTTTTTTTCCCCCCAGTGTATCAGATTTGTGATGCACATCTCCATTGTAATCTGCTAAACTCTCCTCCATGCAGCTCTTTAATTTCAGGAAAACCCAGTTGTTCCGTAAGCTCGTCTTTCAGGGCAAGGAGCTGCTATCGAATGGAGCAGCAGCACCGAAAGACCTGCTCATCACCGCGGCAGAAACGATGACAATACTTCATGTCAGAAGCCTGCCGCATTTCCAAGAGATCTTAATCTCCACTCAAAGAGCTCCCTGTTTTTTATTTCCGTATCAGCCTCCTGAATGTCGATAAAAAGAATTACTTGGGCATTATCAGAAACCGTTTTATTTCAACAAAGGGCCAATGAAAAATAAACAAGCCTTTATCTGTGCAGCAAGACTGATAGAGTTCGCACAAGTCCTAATTCAATCAGATCCTGAAACAACAGCGATTTAACACAGCGACACCAGCACACCTCTCCTCCACGGCCAGGGAGCTTTCCTGTGAATACCTCCACCAGCACCAGCACCGGGCACGGACTTAAAAAAACCTCACACCCCAGCACTCTTCAGTACAAGAAAAGCAGCTTTTACAAAATTTATTTTCACTAGTCCATGAGAAAGGCCCCAAAATTGAGAGGACAAGTAACAGTCTCAAGGGGAATTTAGATTATCTAGTCTAGCCTTTCCCAGGGGCCAAGAGACAAGCAGCAAGGCTGGGTGATAAACACCACCTCCCCTTGCACGGCTGGGTGACCCACGGGGAAAACCCCTCCTGACTTCGGGCATCTGGAGGCGATACAGCACATACAGCATCCGCTGCCGTTTCAGGATGATGGGGACTGATGAAAGAGCCTCTCAATTCAAGGAGTCTTCTACTGAGCTTTCCTTTTTGGAAGTCTGGGCTGCTCTGAATGGGCAAATAATTTAAAAAACATTATTATTTAACACACTTGTATATGCCAGGAGCTCTCTGCACTGGAACGGGAGGAAAGTAAAAAAAACAAACCCTCTTTCCTGGTCAGATGATGTTGCATAAAGGCACTGAGCAGAGCCCAGATCCAGGGCGGGCTTCTCTCGCTATTGAGGGCTTTGGCACACAGTTGGTGGGGCTTTTTTTCCCCCCCAGGACACTCCAGCAGCACAAGGGAAAACGTTGTGGGTTGGTTTTCTATTTTACTTTTTGTTTTTAAACAGATTATAAACCAGCTAAAGCCAAATGGAATTTCATGGGATGAAAAGGCATTTCTCAGCTTGACAGCTTTCTCCTCGCTGAATCCCAGGCCAGCTGCAAAGAACATGTTTTTTAAGAGTTCCCACCAAAAATAACCCCAACACCCAAGTAAGGAAAGCCTCTGGAGTTCAAGCCTCCAAGTCTTCCCAATAATTCAGTGTACCAGAAAGTCTCGGGTAACGAAGCAGCACAGAAGGCCATCAGCTCCATTTTTGTCCCAGGTGACAAGGAGGAATGTCCTCCAAACCCCCCTGGTTCCCACAGCCATGCTCTGGATGCTCTGGCATGTGGACAAGGGGCAAACAGCTGAAGCTACTGAACCTTTTGCTAAAATAAAGCCTAGATTATATGGAAACTAAAGGAAAGAGCATTCTGCTGCTCTTCAGCATATCCATGGCCTCGCAGAGGAACCATGGTTATTTGTTATCCCTGAAAAATTAGGCTCTAGCAATCTTGTTCAGGCACAGAAAAACTTTGGAAACCACCTGCGGATAACCCAGAACTGACTGGATTTTCAAGATTATAAGGAAATGCATGCTATTTAGACTACAGGACAATATCCAGGTCATTATATTTAAGGTAACTCAAAGCTACCCTTCCTTTCAACACTGCCCTAACGAAAGCAGGGTGTCAAACTGCCCGTCAGATGCCCACGGGTGCTGCAGGCTCTTGATCCACAGACTCAGATTAACACAGCCGAGCTCAGAATACAGCACAGTAACTTTAATGAATTTTCATCCCTCTTGCAGCAGCGCACGGAGCCCCAGCCTGCGGTGCCTGCTGCCCTGTCTGGCCCTCATGAGCATCAGCTGCCAACGGGGAGGTGGACTCCGATGTTCTGGCTGTCTATGGAGACAGACAGCAGATTTAAACTCTATCCTCCCCGATTTGGGAATGGTGAATTTATAAATGAGAAGCCACTGACAAGGGAAGCAGCAGGAGGCGGCAGACAAGGATTTA
The DNA here is from genome assembly GCF_003259725.1 of Athene cunicularia. Taxonomy (NCBI): domain Eukaryota; kingdom Metazoa; phylum Chordata; class Aves; order Strigiformes; family Strigidae; genus Athene; species Athene cunicularia. The sequence goes on from NW_020799110.1 coordinate 5,937,329, forward strand.
TGGAGAAGCAAAGCATCTTGCAGCCCTTCAGCAACATGAGGCATCTTCACTGAACTGGCTGAACCACCACAGACCTTCCTGCCCTCCCTTTGCCATCCCCCTCCTCTTTATTTGCCTGCACTGGCTCCATGAAACATTAAACACAAGAAGCAATGCCGAGAGCTGGCAGGAATCGTGCATGCCCAGCATCCCCCCCGCAGCCTCCATCTTCCCAGCAACACTGCTGGCTCCCTCCAACCTTTTTTATAAATGCATTTATCTTCATAGGACAGAATCATTCACAACTGAATATTGTAACAAAGATGTCATTAATATCAATTCATAATAAAAATGTTTTTATCAGTCTGCAAAGATTTTATGTCAAAAATGGAGAAGCGTTTTGCGATGCAGGAAGAGCCTTTTCAAAGCCATGACTTTAAAAAAGATGGGTGCAAAGTAAGGCTTTTTGTGCAATACAGGTCATGGTAAAAGGACAACACGTAATAAATAATTTGTGTCAAAACCCAGTTATTTAAAAGAAAAGAAAGCAACCTACCCAGAGCTGATCATCCATTCCTGGTGGGTTCTTTTTAATAAAAGCACCATAATATGTAGCAATATTTCGGTGGTGAGAATACTTCTTCAGCATATTAATTTCTTGTTTGATCTCTTCCTCTTCATCCTGGGATGAGGCAAAAAAGAAAAGAAAAACAAAACCAGAGGCACTAAGAGGCTGCACTTCACAGGCTCCCAGTTCTCTCTGTACGTGGGTGAACTTCCGAGCACGCCACTTCTGACCAACCTTGCCCAAGTTTCCTTGCACCATTTTTTGCAGCCACTTTCTGCAGTGGAGCCCTGGGAGCCTGAGGTCTGAATTGGAGACTAATGTGTTGGGCTTGTTAAGCAAAAAGCTAAGGAGAAAACACGTGCTTTGCCATGCTCCCTGTTACATTTTTGAACCCTGAACTGGAGAGATTGCCAGGCAGTGTGGAAATCAGGACATCTAACAGTCCAGATCACAACATCTCCTCCAGAACAGGATCCTGAAGGTGCTGGCAGAGTTTAAGGTGGGCAGCAGTCCTCTCAACGGTTTAATGATTCCCCCATCCCCATGTGCTGCTTCAAACCCTGCAGCACGGGTGGGAGCAGGGAGCGAGCCCCAGGAAGCTCCTGAGCAGCTGAGTATCCACAGCCCTAAGTACCAACCAGGAGAGGCTGGCCAAGCAAAGTCAGGTCTGGCCAGGAGCTGAGCCCTCGCACGGAGACATGCTCTCCAGCCAGAGGTGCATCAGTGCCAAGCTTTGGCATCACAGCCAAATTACACGATTTCAGCAAATTAGCATTCCTCCACCTTTTTAAACTAATTCCTTTATAATTCATAACATAATTTACATCAGTCTCGCATTGCTCTGAAGCTCAACCATCCTTGCGTTACCCCAGTAATGCATCAGCACACCCTCCGTAACCCATCAAAGGCCCAAGAAGACGGATTTCTAGAAACCACTGCATGGCAGAAGAGCTCCTGCACTGTGCATCCGTCCCAGCCATCCGACACACCGCTCCTGCCCACTGTGCAAGCAGCACAAGACATCTGGGGACACTGGGTGTTACTGGTGGCACAGTAGCACCATGCAGGGAGCAGGCAGACACTGCCTGTCCTCAAACTCTCTGCCAGACTAACTCGGTCCTGATGACAAGCACCATTCCCGGGGACTGTCACACCCCTCTCTGTCCTGTCTGCAAAAGAGCAAGAGATGAAGCAGCCAAGACAGGGGAACTGCACCAGTGTCTGTTCTGATGTCCTACTCTTTGCTTTCATGACCATCAAACATGCTCTGGTTTTATTTTAAGCTGACCGAATTCCAGCCTGCTGTAATTCCACGGGCTGTGGAGCAGCAGTTCACACCTTGATGTCGATGAGCTTTATTATAAAAGGACCAGAAGGGCTGTTGCTTCTTTATTCTTCTTTATTACACTTGTGTCCCTCACCTGCTTCATCCTGACTTCAGTTTTACAAATGGCCAAAGGACAAGGCACCCCGGCAAACAGCAAGGCTGCAGGAGCAGCTCTTCTTGAAGAGCAATGCTCCCTGACCAGGGGTCACACAACATGGGCAGAAACATGGCTTTCTTCCCAAACTACCATGGGCAGTGATGCAATGGCTACCGTCTTCCAGAGAGAATTCAGGGAAGAACAGTGAAAAGGATGACAGGAGGAACAAATAAAAGAAGTAGCTAAGGGGAGCTTGTATAAGCAACTTCTGATTTTCTCTTTAGTAAGAAAGAACATGGGGAGCGTAAGTAGCAAAGAGGATGAGGAACGGGCCCAAACGTTTCAAGGAAAACTCAGGGACTATTCTGGAAGACCTTTATCACCTCTTTCTCTCAAGCAGTCAACACAACTTTTCTTGTTTTCATTTGCCTGGGAAACCAGGGAATATAAAACTTAGTTTATCAGGCCCCAGAGATTTTTTTTTTTTTTTCTAAAGCCCTTTGCAACAACAAAAGTAGCTGGATGCTCAGTGGTGCTGGGAGCAAGGAGGAGCGGGCAGCGCAAAACTACATCAGCTTCCTTGAGTACCACCAGCCAGCTCTTCATTTGTCCCGCACTCCACACCTCTACAGGGAAAAATGGAGATAAGCCACAAGGACACTTAAGTACTCAAAATGGGGGGGAAAAAAAATCTGAAACATGAGAGCTGTGGATGGAGCCTGAGGACATGTCTGCATGGCCAAGCTCAGGCGTCTCCATCCCAACCTCCTGCTCCAAGCAGGACTATTGCCAGCAGTCACCACCAGCAAATCCAGTGAGGAAGGGAAGAAAAAGGAATTATCATAGCAAGCTGCTGTAAGTACTCCAACCCCAAGACCAACAAAACCCAAAGACCAGATTTTGCTGCCACACTTTGCTTCCATCAATCAATTCTGTTACATCAATCACTGGAAGTAGGTCATGCAGCCTACAGCAGGACAAGCCCCTGGAAAATGAATCCAAATTCTTAATTCAGAGATAGTGGCTGCCCAAACTGATCAAGTGTTGTAATGTGAGGGTCTCTGTGCTGCAATCATCCCTAACAAATAATTAGCAAAAGTGCAGATGAGTTAAACAAAGCAGCAGCATCAAAGACTTTGGGTGTTTAATACAAGGCACATGGTTGGGATGAGATGCTGTCTGGGAGCTCATTTAAAATATGGGGACTTTACACTCCAAAAACTTCCTCCCTGAAACTGCAGATGGCTATGGCTGGGATGACCACACTAGTCCTGTTCTCTGTAGGCTTCTGAAAGACACGCTGTCATGGGGAATATCCTGGGAAAAACAGTGGGATGGAAGATCTGGATAAAACGAAGCAGTGGCAGGAACTGGTGCATGTCAGGAGGTGGTGAAGGACTGGAGTGGACATGTTTGGGTTTTCACCAGCAGCCTTCACACCAAGCCTGGACCGGGTCCCAGACACGGCTGTTCGCATGATTCAGGGACCAGCTTCAGAAATTGCATTTAGAAGTGATTCCCGGGACCATTCCTGCGGTGGCTGGAAGATTTGGCTCTAGATCTGACTTCAGCATCGACAGCTATGAAGCACAGTCAGCCCCCTACCATGTCACAGGTTTGCTCTGTCTTCGCTTCGCCCATCTTACAGGGCAGTGGCATCCCTTCAGAGGACAAGGAGGTCTCACCTCTGCACCTCAGCTGATCCTGCTACCCCCTGCGAGATAGCTGCTTCTCCATTCACCCAATATTGGGGTCACCTGAGGCTGAGAAGCCACCACAGGGGATATTCAGTGGGGTAGAAGAAGTAGAAGAGAGCAGAAGTGCAGTTAGAGGTTTGGGTTTTGGTTTTGTTTTGGGCTTTTTTTTTGTACAAGGACCAACTTTAAAAGTTTGTGCATTATACATTAGAAGAATACCTAACATTTTAATATGGCTAACAGTAGCTTAAGGGGAAAATAATTAAACTTTCAAACAACACATCCCATGCCAAGTATCTGACCTACTACCTTGGACATTCAGAGACTCTGCTTTGGAAAGTAAAGGTTTAGATCAGGGACATCTACCTAAAGGTGTGGCTGAAAATATTAGTTATTGGGCAGGATCAAATTTGGTGTCCTTTTCTCCAACATCTTTTTTTTGCTTGGAAGTGATGATATTTAAAATACACTGAACTAAGTGTGGACTCAAATTTAAGGCCCTATTTGGCCTCAAAGTAATATTCTGATTTCTCAGCTTACACCTGTTGTAACCTCAGACTTCACCCCACGGGAATCTCACTGCTATTTGTGCCATGGGGTGATGTTTGGTGGGTCTGCCCATTCCCTTCGAGCCTGCTCCTCATGAGAACTAGATAAATGGCACTTTTAGATATTGCAAGTAAACAGAAACAAATCTCATTCACATTTACAGACTTATTTCCATGCATCATTTCACCTGTTAGCACAAAAAAACCAACCTGGCTGAAGGTCCTGTAGATATTAATACCACACCACAACATCTAAGGTATTTCAAAATATACTCCTGAGGACAGCTGACTGCTTTCACAGCAAGTCAATTCTATATGCACTGAGCTCCTGAAAGCTAATTAAAAACATGAATTCAAAAAAATAAGGTGGGTAGACTGGGATCGAGTCCTAAATTTTGAAATGTTATTCCAGTTAAAAAAAAAAAAAAAAAGAAGACAAAACATAACAAAACACATTCTCACTCCCAAATCTGGCATTGTTTATGTAGGCAGGAACTTTGGGAGGTATAATACTGCACTTAAAAAAATTTATTCAAGAAAAAGCATTTTCATGTCGTCCTCCTAAATGCATCTCTTTAGGTTTTTAGTTTTTTTTCTTTTGTGGCCATGGAGAAATGGTGAAATGTTTTTTTTTTCCCCTAAAGCCTGTTATTCATTTAATAACTTGTAAATTCTTAGTTCTCTTAGTCTGATACCAGTTTCAAAAGAGTCACGTTTCTGAGACCAGGGTGATGTATTTTTTCCTCTTTATCAGTAGGAGGCACAGGAATAATTTAACTTGCTTAGTAAAGTTATTCATAACAATACCTGCACATAGTTTGGTGAATAAAAGCTTTCCAGGGAAAAACATGGATTTGGAGAAACTGAAATGTGTTATGAATACACGATCATTTTGCTACAATTTTCTTCAGACTTTATTAATGCATTCAAAGGAGCCACTGCTGGAACTGGATGTTGCTTTGTTTCAGCACAAAATTACTTAATCTCCAAAACTCTTCCAGATTTATTTTGCTCTCATGCGTTTATTAAAACCAAAACCTCTTAATGGCACATTTCACATTAAGGCAAAGGGGATCTGCTTCCCAGAACACAAGCCTTCCGCCAACCCCCACACGTTATCACACCCCATCCCCTTCCCCCTCTTATCTGTAATTTAAGGATGCAGAAGGAGAAGGATACATTACCCCGGTGACGTCCATAACCTTAATAGCAGCAAGCTGGCCTGTTTTAACATGACGACCCTGCAAAAGAAAAGGGAGAAGTTTGTTTGTTTTGCTTGGTGGCAATATTTCCCTCACAGGGAACAATATCCTTAAACAATCTCCTTGTCCTGGCACCATCCACACTTTTTTTTTTTTTTTTTTTTTTCAAGAGCATCTAGAGCATCTTCACAGCAGCCATGATGGGAAAGCAATTCCCTCCCCTTCCTCCTGCCATTAAAATTAATTAGTAAAGGGCCTTCAATGCTGTATTTTCCTGGCAAACAAGTGCTGGAAATATCCTTTAATGCTCAGCCATGCAAAAGAAAAAAAACAAAACAGCTCAGGGCTTCTCCTGAGCACAGAGCACGACTCGGCTGGAAATGGTCTGCTGGAGCAGTGATGATGGAAACGTGCTGGCTGGGGTACCCACAGGGCACTGGCTTTGGTCCCCTCGTGTCTGAGCCCTGGCTCTCACAGACCTGGGGACACACCAGGGACTCCTAGCCTGCAGGGTGCTGCTTTAACCACTAATTTATATATTTATTGTGCAAAAGTCTTGGTTAGCAGGCTAGAGAGGTTTTTAAAATCAGATTTTCTTCTCGGCTATGGGAGCGGCCCTCTCTTCAGCACTGGCACAAGCGGGGAGTGTGCATCTAGAGGAGATGCTCAAGAGCCAGGGCAGAAATAGAAGCCCCTTGACACACGTGGCCTCTTCGGTTTTCAGCAACTGAAAAATTAGCAAATCGCTGCAATGAACTGCTTGTTGCATAGTGCTCGACTGCATTAATCTTCATGGAAAAATGCCTGGAAGTGATGGGGAAAACTATAAAAGAGCCCAGACTCTTGATGGGGTCTTAAAACCAGCACAACTGTTATCAAGCAAGCCAATTCCCAGCCTCTCCTCCTACCCAAGAAACATCACCCAACATCACATCAAATTTGCTCATATCAAATCCTTCCCCCCTCACCATTTGAGGGCATGTGCTCTGCTCACAAACCACACAGAGTCAGAGGAAAAGATGCTGCTTCTCCAGGAAAACCAGTAGACACAGATCCTGGCAGGAGAGCTGGGAGACAAAGGGAAGCATCCCTATTTCCCAGTCACTTCTTACTATGGGAGCAGCCTAAGGCCCCATCTGATACAGTGAACAGCAGCTGCATTGATAATTACACCATTGATAAAGACACCAAGGACACAACGAGGAGCAGAGACTGAGAGGAGTGAAGCTGCAGCATGGCAGAAACAGGGGAAAATATGAGCTTTTCCTAAATTACAGGCTTCTCCGCCCCCCCACCAGAGTGCTTGTTGATGAGCTGGGGTTTGTGCCCAGGTTTCCCAGCCCTCCTGCAGGTTAGAGATGGTCTTTCACACCATCTCACCTCCAGCAGAGGTGAGAACCCTAGATTGTCAGACACGGGGACCTCTTCCTGGCCCTTCAGATTTCCAGGCACGGCGCTGGGGAGCAAACCCACGTGCCGGCTGCAGAGCAAGGCAGCAGCATCCTCTCCAAATTTATGACTTCACCAGGAAGCCAATTCACCCAACAGGACTCCTCGCTCATTTATTAACACAATTTATATGTCCCAAGCAACTGTGTGTTCTAACAACGGAAAAAGAGCTTTATTTCAAAATGTGCAACAGAAAAAATAATAAAGTGCACCAGGCTGCAGCTGAAGCATCCCCTGGATGCAGCCATTGAGAAGGAGGGGCACGTCGCTAGGTACCATCTATTTAGACATAGAACTGTAAAAACAAATCCTCCCCTTCCTAAATTCATCCTTGTTTGCTTGGCCAGGAAGCCCCGACACGTACCAACTCTTTAATTAAAGCCAACAGAGCATCAGCAGGGGATTTACTTGGATACCACCACAGCACACTGCATCTTCCATCAAAGGGAGCAGGAAGATGGGGAAGCAAATTGGGGCATTTCAAGCCATGCATACCCCCCTTCATCTGACATATCACCACCTCATTTTGTGTTTTAAGGAGATGCCCCAGCCGTGCTGTGGTGGAGTGCCACTTCCTACCTCCAGTACCTGCCAAGGGGAAGAGGAGCCCTACGTGCCCCCACCATCCTTCTCCCAGGGATCTGCCACTGCCTCATCCACCTCCCAAGGATTTCAAGATGAAGTTAAGAATTTAATATTGTGTAAGCATTTACCAAAACAAAATAAACCACTTTGAAACATATGTTAATGTAAACCATGAGGGATACTTAGTCATGCAAAAATCAGGTGAAGTAGAACCAATATGTATTTAGCCTAGGATGTTATAATAGAGATTTGCTTCTCGTATAGTTTGTTCATAGCAATGGATTGTGGAGCTTCCTCATGACAGATTTTTCACCTCTGTCCAGTGAAACCGGGTGTTTCCTCACCAGTTAACTGTCTCTTTTAATTCAACATACCTAGTGCTCAGCATTGATGCCTGCAGTGAAACCATCATATATAGTTTAGCAAAACCAGCTGATTTTCACCCTACTGCAGGTGTTCTCGATTTTGCAGTACAGACACAGACAGGTTGGAGAAAGACACTGAGAACTGAAAGTGATAGATGCAATAAAGGAATAAAATTAGCATCCGACCTGTACACGTTAAGAGATGTCACAGCAGCAATAAACCCTTTCGACAGCAGAAGCAAGCGCCCGTGCCCAAAAGTTGGAAGCAAGACCAGGAGTAGCCATGCCCCTGAAGTTTCTCCAAAGCATCCAGCTGGACTGGGCAGTAGCTCCATTTCTGCCACAGCCAAAGCAAACTGAAATTGTTAATTAATAAGTGGCGAGTGCTAAATTGTCCAGTGTGAATACTGCGCTGCTGTAAGGAAGCTACAAATGGGGACTGGGGTAGGAAGACCAAGAAAAGCACCAGAAAGCCCCTGTTGCAGTGCTTTTACCTCCTGTGTGTCCTCCACCCATCAAAACTTGCTGGCTTTTTCCTTTACACCATTTCCACAGCAGAGGCCTCCACTAGAAAACTACACAATGACAGAGCCCAACTCCTGCTCCTGGGGTCACTTCTGTTCCACCAACAGCAGACACGTGTGTTAAAACAGGTAAAACTGCATGTGCCTTCATCGAAGTTCAACAGAAAATTCCCTGCTTTTCTAAGATTTCCCCTTTTTGGTGACCCCACGCTTGGGAGCTCACCCTGGGAATGCTGTAGAGGGTGCAGCAGTCCAGAGGTAAAGTCTTCAGAAGGATGAGACCCTTCCAGGGTAAGGCAATCACTTCTGAGCCTTCATATCACACCACCACCACCATTTTTGGTGATAAGAGCAAAGGAAGCCAAAGGGGAATATCAATCATTGAAGCCACCCTTGCTTCCCGTGTGCTCCTCGCATCCTGCCTGCTTAACACTCTAGGCCAACAGCCCTTGGTCGTCTGCCTGGAGAAAAGGAGCTGATCTGCTCTTTAGCAATCTGTACCATTTCGTCTTCTCGCCTTCTTTGGCTCCTGGCATTGTTCAGGATTTTTCCACTTGTTGGTGGCGGGTGAGCTGCTTCCAGCTGCTTGTATGTAGGAGTGAGAGATGCAAGAGGACCAGCATCCTCCCAGAGCTCAAGCTGCCACGACATCCCGGCATCCCACCACCAGCCCCACCCTGCCACTGGGCTCAAACTCCTGCATGACATTGCCTTTGCTTCAGACATAAGCATGGGTTTACCCCTCTCCTTCCCTGCTCACGTAGGGCAGTGACTGAACCCCTCAGAAGCTGAAGGAGAGGAAGGAGGAGATCTCCAGGAGGCGCTCTCACCGCCCCATGTTGGCTGTTCACAGGGAGAACCGCAGGAACACTGCCAGCATCACCTGAGGTACTGCTCCCAGAGGTCTCAAATACACAAATATCCTCCAACACCTCCCCGCTCTTCTCCCCAAAACAGGTTTTGCATCTGGCTACGTGACATCCTGGCTGAATAGCAAGATCTGCTTCCATCATCATAAATTCAGCACCGTTACAGATGCCGTGATGGCTGTGACCGTG